>NC_081533.1:33856197-33899911 GCF_030273125.1 Centropristis striata
CCTCCTCTCCTCCTCCCTCTCCTCCTCCTCCTCCTCCTCCTCCTCTCCTTCTCCTCCTTCTCCTCCTACTCTCCTCCTCTTCCTCTCCTCCTCCTACTCCCTCTCCTCCTCCCCCCCCCCCCCCCCTCCTCCTCCTCCTCCTCCTCCTCCTCATCCTCTGGATGTAAAGCTGTACTGTCTCTGTATGAGAATGTCAATCACAGTTGATGCTCAGTGAAAACAGATGAGGAACGTTTTATTAGATTTTTGCATCATGCTCGTGAGTTTTGCTGCCTGCTTTCATATAATCACTGAACTCTAAACGCTATTTAACCGTGTGACATATTTATTGCCTGTCGCTCTCGTCCTTCAGAAACCTTCGCTTCACGATCCTTCCGACACACAAAAACCTTTGAAATAAATACATTTTGGTGTTTATTGTGTCAAATTTCACTTCAAAGATCAGCCATGGCATTATTATTATTTATTTAATTAAAGAAAAAGTAAAAAGTTATCAGTTAGAATACAAAGCTGAGGCCGAACAAACAGCAGTGGAATGTAACTCAGTACATTTATTGTACTTAGTGTACTTATTGTACAAGTTAAAGTACTTTACTCAAGTATTTCTGTTTTAAGGTTCTCTATACTTTTATTACTACTACATTTGAATCCAACTTGTTTTTCCGTTATGCTGTTCGGCACCAGAGGCATGTTTACGGCTGGACACATATCAGTATTTTTTGTTGTTGTTGACAGAAAAAGAGACGTTTTCTGGTGATGAAGTAACGTTAGAGGACGTGGACACAGTGACAACAGGATTAAAAGGATATTATGTTGTTTATAAACTATCAGAGCTGCTGGATCACCTGGTGGTGACCTCCGCTATAGTAGTCCGCTCCGGTGTTGAAATAGTGACGTGACGTCTTTTAATGTTTTTTCTAATCTGACCAACGGACAAAAGCCCCAAAATATTCACTGTATTATCATAGAAGACTCAGAGAACCAGCAAATATTCACAGTTAAGAGGCTGAAACTGCCTAAAATGAAGTGAAAATGCTTACGACGTGTTTCTTTGCGGTGAAGACGAGACACGTCAGAGTTCGTCTCAAAGAAAACGAAAACAGCGAGTAAAAATGGAAACATTTTCACTGTCTGGGTTCTTTCTGGTTTGCTGTCGTATCTCTTCACTTCCCTTCACTTGTGTCTCTTCCAAGATGCGTCAGATATGCGGACGTGGACACAGTGATAACAGGATTAACAGGATATTATGTTGTTTATAAACTATCAGAGCTGCTGGATCACCTGGTGGTGACCTCCGCTATAGTAGTCCGCTCCGGTGTTGAAATAGTGACATGACGTCTTTTAATGTTTTTTCTAATCTGACCAATGGACAAAAGCCCAAAATATTCACTGTATTATCATAGAAGACTCAGAAAACCAGCAAATATTCACAGTTAAGAGGCTGAAACTGCCTAAAATGAAGTGAAACTGCTTATGTTGTGTTTCTTTGGGGTGAAGACGAGACACGTCAGAGTTCGTCTCAAAGAAAACGAAAACAGCGACAAAATGGAAACATTTTCACTGTCTGGGTTCTTTCTGATTTAACAGGATATTATGTTTGTTTATAAACTATCAGAGCTGCTGGATCACCTGGTGGTGACCTCTGGTATAGTAGTCCGCTCCAGTGTTGAAATAGTGACATGACGTCTTTTAATGTTTTTTCTCTTCTGACTAATGGACAAAACCCCAAAATATTCACTATATTTTCATAGAAGACTCAGAGAACCAGCAAATATTCACATCTAAAAGGCTGAAACGGCTTCATTTTAATGTTTTTTCCATTCCTCTAATTGATAATAATGGTTTTAACATTGAATTATTTTAAATGATTCTTCTTTGAAGGTTTTCGAAGCTTCGAGGTTTCTGGAGGACAGTGATGATATTTCTAATATTTGTGTTGTATATTGATAATGTATTTGTGTTTACACATAACAACACGAGGCTGAAGAGTCGGAAATGTCTTAATTTAAAGTTGCACTATATGTAGTTCTGCTGAGATAAAAAAGAACGAGTCATTTTAGAAGGTTTAAGCCTTTTTTAACACAGAAAGTCACCACTCTGCAGCTGCGGCCATTAAAAAATATCAATATTTTTTTTATTTACTTTTATCAATACTACCACCTGATCCAGCAGGTGTGATGTCACTTCCTGTTTATGTGGGTGGGGTCAGATACCAAACGTCTGAAATACATATTTTAATGAGTTTTATTTATTAAACTATGCAGGAAAAAAAATTATTTCTGCACAATATTTAGTAATTCATGCTCGGGTTTTCACATAATATTACACTCCGGTCCTGTAGGGGGCAGCAAACACATTTTTGCACATTCAGATTAATTATTAATGTTTTTATTAGCAGCTAAAACTACGTGAAGTGGGATTAAAAAAAAAGAACAATTGACAGAAAAGTTAAAAATCATCTGGAGGGTAATATTCTGAGAATTTCTGAGATTAAAGTAATGCATTTATGAGGAAAAAAAATTATTAAAACTAAATATTCTCTGAGATTAAAGTGTTTAATTTAATCACAAATTTATGAGGAAAAACTTCATATTCATTTTTTACTCTATAAGTATTTTTTGGGTCAATTTTTGAGCATTTTCTCAGAAAATACAAATGAAGTTGAAAACATACACGGGGAAAAACTAACAAATATACAAGAACAAATCACAAATAATTACTCAGATTATAGAGTCATGAATCAAACTCAAATTAGTGTTACAAATTTACAAGAAATTTGTCAAAATTTTAAGTTTTTTCTCAGAATATTTCCGCCTACTGGCTTTGTCTGTCAAAGCACTTTGTAAATGCTGCTTTAAAAGGTGCTATTTATTATTATAATAATGGCATATTAGGGACATTGTAAAAACATAAAAATAAAATATATATATGGAGCTGGGGAAGAGAAGAAAATGAGAAAAAAGTCGTGAAATTTATGAGAAAAAAACTGAAAAATCTCCCCAAAACACACTTTTTATTATTATTTATTTATTTATTTAAAATAATGAATTTGCAAGAAATAAAATGACACTCCTCCTCTGGCTCTGTATTTTTTAA
The DNA here is from genome assembly GCF_030273125.1 of Centropristis striata. Taxonomy (NCBI): domain Eukaryota; kingdom Metazoa; phylum Chordata; class Actinopteri; order Perciformes; family Serranidae; genus Centropristis; species Centropristis striata. The sequence continues at coordinate 33,859,294 of NC_081533.1, forward strand.
TTATTATTATTAATTATTAACCTTTTATATATGCAAGTACATTGTCAATATATTGGCAGATGAGCAAAAAAAAGAATTTTTGAAAATCCCCCATATTATCTCTGATCTGTACGACACTGTTTTAGAGTCATTGTGTGTTTTTAAAATAACATTTAAACAGATAAAAGTGGCAAAAATATTAATTATAAATATTTCACTGAGATTGTAGAATCATACATTTGTGAGAATAAACTCTGAGATTAAAGATATAAATGAACAAGAATAAAAACCTATTTGTTCTTTTTAATTTTGATTATTATTATAGTTATTATTATTATTTACAATGTCCCTAATACGCGGTCCCAGTTCTCAGTTCCACAGTGATTCATATATTTAGACACGAACAGATGAAAAGCTCGTCCATATTTCTCTCTGATTTGTAATAATTTTCTGTATTTATTACTCGTGTTGCTTGATTTTAACTGTGATATTATATATTGTGTATTATTCTCCAGTTCGCTCGCTCACTGAAGTCTCCAAACAGCTTTGTAAAAACAGAAAACAATTTGCACATTATAACGAATAAAAGTTTCATAAAATCACATCTTTTAAGTGTTTTTTTATTCATGTGATTGTGGTCTGTTGAGAATTATTTAGCATTATTTAACTGATGTTGAACAAAGTCAAAGGTTAATTTCATAAAGTCATTTCAACGCCTTTCAAACTAAAAGCTTGTGTTGTTTTATTTTGAAACGTTTCTCTGATTAATGGTGCTGATATGGAAGTAAATCTGTGTCTTCGGAGTTTGAAATAAAAAAGACGTTGAATTTCTAGCACTGAATATTTATGCATTGAAATTATGTATCTGAATGTTTTTCAGCGTTAAAATTCAACCGCAAAAAATTCAACCTCAAAAAATTCAAACGCAAAAAATTAAACCTAAAAATTTGCGTTTTAACTTTTTGAGGTTGAATCTTTTTTGCGGTTGAATTTTTGGCGGTTGAATTTCTAGCCCATGCATTGAAATTATGTATCTGAATGTTTTTCAACGTTAAAAATTCAACCTCAAAAAATTCAACCGCAAAAAATTCAACTGCAAAAAATTCAACCGCAAAAAATTCGACCTCAAAATATTAAACTGCAAAAAATTCGACCTAAAAATTTGCGTTTTAATTTTTTGAGGTTGAATTTTTTGCGGTTGAATTTTTTGCGGTTGAATTTCTAGCCCATGCATTGAAATTATGTATCTGAATGTTTTTCAACGTTAAAAATTCAACCTCAAAAAATTCAACCGCAAAAAATTCAAACGCAAATTTTTTGCGGTTGAATTTTTTGAGGTTTAATTTTTTGAGGTTGAATTTTTTGAGGTTTAATTTTTTGCGGTTGAATTTTTAGCGTTTGAATTTTTTAAGGTTGAATTTTTAACGTTGAAAAACATTCAGATGCATAATTTAATGCAGAAATATTCAGTGCTAGAAATTCAACGTCTTTTTTATTTCAAACTCCGAAGACACAGATTTACTTCCATATGCTGAGAGCTGATTTCTGTCTGCTCAGATTTCATTTTTAAAACTTTCATTTTTACACAAAACACACAAAGAAGCACGAAAGAACTAAAACACTTCATTAAATGTCATTATATGGTTATTAACATTTTTGTTACTGTTCGCTGCTGCAATGATCAATAAAGTTTGATTTGATCTCAGTCACACAGTTCAAACAAAGAATGTTTACTAATAGACATTTGAACAAATAAATATGCATCTGAAATAAATAAATATGTCTCTCCAATAAATACCTGAAATAAATAAATGAGGCAAGGAATATATAAATAAATGTAATTATATTAATGATCAAAAAATATATAATAATGATGATTTGAAACTACTTGTTTGTCTTTGAGTGTGTATGTATTTTTTTAAATGTTTTTAAGTACTTATATTAAGTATCTGGGAACTGTTTATAAATTATTTTCAGGTTTTTTCTTTCATAATTATTTTGTAAAATATGATTTATATTATTTCACCATTTATGTAATGAGAGATACATTTTTTTTTATTTGAATAATTTTTTTAATTATTATTATTATTTAATTTTCAACATATTAAGAATATGTAAGTGTTTGTCTTTGATTGCAATTTTTATTTTTTGTTCACATATTTTTTTTGTATTTATATACTTTTCTGTTGTTTTGTGTTCTTGTTTATTCCTGACATGAAATTAACTTAAACAAGTAAATATTAATTAAAACATCTGTATTAATATTTGTATTTATTCATAGAAATATAATGATTTATTTCTATATTTTATACATTTATATTATGCATAATTTATTTCTTTCAGGATTAATTTCATAGTCTTATATATGAACTTATTTTATTTATTTAATAAATATTTACTATGTTCATTCTCAGTGATCCTATAAAAGTCTTTTAATGGTCTAAACTCTAAACGGTTTGAGTGTGAAAGGAGACAGAAACAGTTGAATGTTGGTCTGAGAGAGAAATGAGGGATGAAGGTCACACGCCACACGCTCAACGAGTGGGAGGATAAGTGTCAATCGCCACGGGTCCTGTCCCCGCCGCTGCCGTTGCCACGGTTACCTAGCATGTTGTAGGTCTCCATGGCGGCAAGCAGGAGGTCTGCTTATTGGCTGGGAGCAGCTCTGGGCTCGGCCAATCAGCAGGCAGCGGGAGAGACAGGAACTCACAAAAGGTCATCAGGGAGGAGAGGAGAGGAGGAGGAGAGGGAGAGGAGGAGAGAGGAGAGGAGAGGAGGAGAAGAGGAGAGGAGGAGAGGAGGAGGAGAGAGGAGAGGAGAGGAGAGGAGAGGAGAGGAGGAGAGAGGAGAGGAGGGGAAGAGGAGAGGAGGAGGAGAGAGGAGGGGAGGAGAAGAGAGGGGAGGAGAGGAGAGGAGATGAGGGGAGTGTGGAAAAATAGTATTAGATTCTTGATATTTAAACCAGTAGTTCTCAACCTTTTTGAGTCGCGACCCCCAATTTAACATGCAAAAAAGACACAAAATGACCAAAAAAAGACACAAAATGACTAAAAAAAGACACAAAATGACCAAAAAAAGACACAAATTGACCACAAAATGATCAAAAAAAGACACAAAATGACTAAAAAAAGACACAAAATGACCAAAAAAGACATAAATTGACCAAAAAAGACACAAAATTACCAAAAAAGACACAAAATGACTAAAAAAAGACACAAAATGACCAAAAAAGACACAAGATGATAAAAAAAAGACACAAAATGACCAAAAAAAGACACAAAATGACCAAAAAAAGACACAAAATGACTAAAAAAAGGCACAAAATGACCTAAAAGACACAAAATGACTAAAAAAAGACAAAATGACCAAAAAAGACACAAATTGACCACAAAATGATTAAAAAAAGACACAAAATGACAAAAAAAGACACAAAATGACCAAAAAAAGACACAAAATGACCAAAAAAGACATAAATTGACCAAAAAAGACACAAAATTACCAAAAAAAGACACAAAATGACTAAAAAAAAGACACAAAATTACCAAAAAAGACACAAGATGATCAAAAAAAAGACACAAAATTACCAAAAAAAGACACAAAATGACTAAAAAAAAGACACAAAATTACCAAAAAAGACACAAGATGATCAAAAAAAAGACACAAAATGACCAAAAAACCCCACAAAATGACCAAAAATAGACACAAAATGACAAAAAAAAGACACAAAATGACCTAAAAAGACACAAAATAAACAAAAAAAGACATTAAGTGACCAAAAAGACTAAAACAAATGATTTGGCGACCCCCAGAAATCATCTCGCGACCCCAATTGGGGTCCCGACCCCAAGGTTGAGAACAGCTGATTTAAACAATAAACATTAAGAGCACAGTGAATTAAAATCATGTCTCATGAACAAACGGGCAGACAAAGGCTTTGATTGATCACAGCGGCTGGCTGCATTGGTTCTTCACACTTAGAAACATTCTCAATATTTTGGGAAGAAACTGCAACTACAGGAGGAGAGGAGAGGGAGAGGAGAGGAGAGGAGGAGGGGAGGAGGAGAAGAGAGGAGATGAGGAGAAGAGTGGAGGGGAGAGGAGAGGAATAGGAGAGGGGGAGGACAGAGGAGGGGTGAGGAGAAGAGAGGAGGAGGAGAGGAGGAGAATAGAGGAGGGGTGGGGAGAGTAAGAGGAGGAGAGAGGAGGAGGAGAGGAGGAGGAGAGGTCAAAAGGATTTTTTTAAATGGAAAGAGGAGGCGAGGTTGATAAAAAGGAGAATCTCTTTTTATTGTCTCTTGGTTAAAAGGTTTAAGGGTCGAAGCCTGGAGAAGAAAAATAACATTTAAAAACGCATAAACAAAATATTTTATTATAATTTATAGATTGTCTTTATTATATTATGTTAAAAAAATCTGCAGCAGGATGGATGCAGTTAACTTCACCTGTCACCATGAGGGAGAGAGAGAACATTTAGAAATAAAAGTTGTACTATTGTCGAATTTTTTTGTGAAATAGTACAAATTTTAAATGCCCCAATATTCTCAAAACGGTCTAATCATAGTAGCAGTGCTTTCATACAACTCTCTGCTGTTTATAACTTTATTATTTGCTTATGTCATCAAAATTAACTGTACTTGTAAATGCTGAATAGTCATTCCATATAAAACTAACAGTCCTCATTTCAATGCTTGAGTCATTATATACAAAAATGTTGAACTAGTTGTCAAAATCTGTCAAACAAATTTTATACATTATTTTAAATTTTTTTTTTTTTTTTGTAAAACTGTACTTTTCATACATATTTATTTTATATGTTTACCTGTAGACGAATCTAACATTTTGCATGTTCAACTGAACTGATTAAACCAACTTTTGCTCCTTTAAATCAACCAAAAAACTTATTATAATAATAATAATAATTATTATTATTATTATTATTATTATATTTTGTATTTTTGTAATAGTATTTAACTGCATTTTTATTATTATTTAAATTATATTATTATTATTATATTATATTATATTATATTATTTAAAAGTAATAATTATTATTAAAAATAACTAAAATAAATAAAAACACTAATAATAATAATTTTATATATATATGTGTGTGTTTTTTCCCATAAATATGCACTATAATCTTCTATAATTTTCATCAACAAGTTATTTAATGCATTTCTTTTCACGCAGGGTCGTTTCCGGTCCCTCGGTCTCCTGCGGAGTGTTTTTTTTTTCTTTTTCTCCCACGTGGAGCTCAGATTTCGCGGGATTTCCCCGCATGTGACAGCCGACTGAGACTGAGTCGCTCTGAGTCACAAAACACAAACACATTTTATTTTATTAAACTCTTCTAATGTTCCTCTGTCAAGCGTTACATGTAGATAAGGCTTTTATTTTGACAGCAACACCGGGGTCTTGTATGTGTGATTCTGCCAGGGAGGGCTTTATTTTGAAAAACTTGACAAAGCGCTAGTTTTGTTTTCATAAACAAAATCTGAAGTTATTTATTTTCTTCAAGAAATCATAATAATAATAACAATAACAAAAATAATAATTGTTATTTTATGATTTGTTGTTGTTATGATTATGATTATTATTATTATTATAAATAAGTAATAATGTTTTTCCCTCAATGTTGATTTTATGTTTTGTTTTACACAGTATATAGTAATACTGCACGGGCAACCATCAAATAAATGAGTTACATTTTCAGGTTTGTTTTACAAAAGGGACATTTATTATCAATGTCAAGGAATTTTGGTACATATGCCTTAGATGGGTTTATGTTATGATGTATTTTGAAATGTAATTGACTGATTTTATTTGTGACACAGAATTGAAAAGGCTTTATTCCAACCAATATCCATAAAAACAGCATTCCAAAATAATTTCCCTCTAGGTGTTATTTTCTTAGCATTGAAAAGCAATAAAAAAACAAGTTTAAATATTAATAGATGAATAAATAAAAAACAAAACAAAAAAGCAAAAAAAATTGAAAAAAAACACACACAAAACACAAAAAAAACACTACCCCTTAACAGGTCAGTATATACATACATATGTGAATAATCAATATAGTCACATACAAATATTATAAATAATTATATATATACATATACTATAAACAATTTATATTACATTGTGAATACCTATACATGTATATTGTAAATTACTATATATATAAATATTATAAACATAAATACAATTACCATGTATATTACGAAACTACAGTCTACATATGTCCATGTTACAGAGGCTTTTCTAAATGTCTGTTCTTTGTGAAGATGATGTCTTTATATTTGTTTTTAAACTGTTTTATGTTTTAGCTTTTCTGTACTTCCACACTTAACTTATTCCGTTGCAGCATTGTAGAAACATTCTCTAATATGTTTATTAGTACATGTTTTACTCAGGGTGTCAACACCATTTATATAAAGAATGTTAATAATTGTATGTTTAGCATTCTATTGAGACTTTTACTTTTTTTTTTTTTCTCAGATCTTTATTTAAGAATGAAAGAAATACAGGCATTCAGTATATAAACAAGATATACAAAGAAAAATGTCAGTTACAGTAAATCAAATGCAGTATATAAAAATAACATAACATAAGGCACATGGGGTATAAGGTGCTTCTCTTTATATTATTTTGGGGCTGAAGAAAAAACGTTTTTAAAGTGTAGCAGAGTGCGTTCACATGTTTTATTTGACGTCAACTCTAAAGTTTCTATATAACATTTTAATTCTCTTGTGAAAACGTTGAAGTCAGGGAGGGATTTTATATGTTTATCTGTAGACGAATTTAACATTTTGCATGTTCAACTGAACTGATTAAACCAACTTTTGCTCCTTTAAATCATCCAAAAATTATTATTATTATTATTATTATTATTATTATTATTATTATATTTTGTATTTTTGTAATAGTATTTAACTGAATTTTTTTTATTTAAAAGTAATAATTATAATTAATAATAAATGAAAAAATAAATAAATAAATACACTAATAATAATAATTTTATATATATATGTGTGTGTTTTTTCCCCATTAATATGCACTATAATCTTATATAATTTTCATCAACAAATTATTAAAAAACTTGGTGAAAACTTCACCTTGTGGATGTGAAACTTTCCCATCAGAAGCATTGAGACTTTTACTTTGTTGAGGAACAGGAAGTGCTCTGAAAAAAATATTATTATTATTATTATTATTATTATTTTATTTTGTATTTTTGTAATAGTATTTAACTGATTTTTTTATTTAAAAGTAATAATTATAATTAAAAATAAATAAATACACTAATAATAATAATTTTATACATATGTGTGTGTGTTTTTTCCCCCATTAATATGCACTATAATCTTATCTAATTTTCATCAACAAATTATTTAAAAACTGGAAAACTTCACCTTGTGGATGTGAAACTTTCCCATCAGAAGCATTGAGACTTTTACTTTGTTGAGGAACAGGAAGTGCTCTGAAAAAAATATTATTATTATTATTATTATTATTATTTTATTTTGTATTTTTGTAATAGTATTTAACTGATTTTTTTATTTAAAAGTAATAATTATAATTAAAAATAAATAAATACACTAATAATAATAATTTTATACATATGTGTGTGTGTTTTTTCCCCCATTAATATGCACTATAATCTTATCTAATTTTCATCAACAAATTATTTAAAAACTGGAAAACTTCACCTTGTGGATGTGAAACTTTCCCATCAGAAGCATTGAGACTTTTACTTTGTTGAGGAACAGGAAGTGGTCTGACGTCCTCCTGCCAACTTGACGCCGTAGAAGAAGAAGAGGGGTGTGTTAGCCTGATGCTAGCTAATGATGCTAAGTGGCTGAGCTGAAGTTGACTTTCACTTTGTGCCAGTCTGGAGAAGCGTCTCTCTCCGGGAGCTGCTTCATGGGAAACGAAACTAGAAGCTGTCCTCTCTGTCTGTCCCACACTCCTCTAATGCTGGATTGTTTCTTTTTTTGGTCATTTTGTGTCTTTTTTTGGTCATTTTGTGTCTTTTTTTGGTCATTTTGTTTCTTTTTTTTTGTCATTTTGTGTCTTTTTTTAGTCATTTAGTGTCTTTTTTGGTCATTTTGTGTCTTTTTTTTGTCATTTTGTTTCTTTTTTGGTCATTTTGTGTCCTTTTTGGTCATTTTGTGTCTTTTTTTGGTCATTTTGTTTCTTTTTTTAGTCATTTTGTGTCTTTTTTTAGTCATTTAGTGTCTTTTTTGGTCATTTTGTGTCTTTTTTTGGTCATTTTGTGTCTTTTTTTGGTCATTTTGTGTCTTTTTGGGTCATTTTGTGTCTTTTTTTGGTCATTTTGTGTCTTTTTTTGGTCAGTTTGTTTCTTTTTTTGTCATTTTGTGTCTTTTTTTAAATCATTTTGTGGTCAATTTGTGTCTTTTTTGGTCATTTTGTTTCCTTTTTTTGGTCATTTTGTTTCTTTTTTGGTCATTTTGTGTCTTTTTTTGGTCATTTTGTGTCTTTTTTTGGTCAGTTTGTTTCTTTTTTTGTCATTTTGTGTCTTTTTTTAGTCATTTTGTGTCTTTTTTTAAATCATTTTGTGGTCAATTTGTGTCTTTTTTGGTCATTTTGTTTCCTTTTTTTGGTCATTTTGTTTCTTTTTTGGTCATTTTGTTTCCTTTTTTTGGTCATTTTGTTTCTTTTTTTGGGTCATTTTGTGTCTTTTTTTAAATCATTTTGTGGTCAATTTGTGTCTGTTTTACTTTGTTGAGGAACAGGAAGTGCTCTGACGTCCTCCTGCCAACTTGACGCCGTAGAAGAAGAAGAGGGGTGTGTTAGCCTGATGCTAGCTAATGATGCTAACTGGCTGAGCTGAAGTTGACTTTCACTTTGTGCCAGTCTGGAGAAGCGTCTCTCTCCGGGAGCTGCTTCATGGGAAACCAGACTAGAACCCGTCCTCTCTGTCCCACACTCCTCTAATGCTGGACGGACATCTTTAACACTCTCCGGCGCCTGTTTTGACAACTTGTAGCCGGTGGCGTGTTAAAGATTCAGCCGTTAAACGCGTCAGACACGCAGGTAGCCTCCACGGCTAGCTGTTAGCGGCTAGCCCGCTAGCTAGCTAGCTAGCATGGAGGGCGGGGGGAGCATGCCGAGTAACGAGGAGCGGGGAGCCGAGAAACTGATGGATGAGTACCTCAGGTCCCTCGGGCTGCAGCGGAAGAAGATCGCCAAGGACGGATCCTGTTTGTTCCGGGCTGTGGCCGAGCAGGTGAGCTGGTAATACCTGTAGTAAAAGCTGGTTCTAACTAATGCTAGCTCACCTGGCGCACCTACTAACTGTTTGTTGTGATTAACAGGCCAGGAAGTGTGAGGAAATGTGTTAAATGTGTGGAGATGTGAGCCGAATTAAAGCCAGCCTCACTAACAAGGCTGTCAGGGCAGTTTTAAAGCTTCCACTTCATGTTTATTAACTTTAATCTCCAAATATACTTAAATTGTCTATTTTCCAGACTGAGTTCTGAATGTAATGTACGTAAGTTAACAGCAAAGATTAAACAAGTTTAATCTCTGAAACGCATAAAATTGTAACTTTTCTAAATTTAATTTTAAATTTAGTTAGTAAGTTTAGTTAGTTTAACATTACAAAGTTACACGGCTGTCATTTGAGTTTCATAGCATAAACATTTCATAAACTCAGTCATAGTAAACTGATTTCTGAATTTAAAGCAAATAAAACTGTGCCGATAAAAGCTTTCTTTAGTAACAAAGTTGTCAGTGGAGTTTCAAAGCTAACAGGAAACATTTATAAACTTTAATCCCCCCAAAAAACTTAAACTGTAGCTTTTCCAAGCTGAGTTCTGAATGCTACCTACATAGTTATCAGCAAATATTTAACAACTTTAATCTCTGAAACGCATAAAATTGTAATGTTCCTAAACTAAGTACTGAATGTAACGTAGATAAAAGTTACTTTAACAGTTAAGTTACAAGGTTGTAAACCAGGGGTCTCAAACTGGCGGCCCGCGGGCCAATTGTGGCCCTCGTGATGATATTTTGTGGCCCCCACCTTGATATGAAAGTTTAATGTGAGTTTTATATGAATGGCACTTTACTGTGTTGGTTTTTTTTGTTGTAATTTTGTCAATTTTGTTGACTTCTGAATGAGTTCAAAGTCATTAAAAATGTATAAACTTTACACCTTAAAGACAATTCTACTTTTTTATGTCAGGGGACTTTTATTTAATAATTCAGTTTTTATTTATTTAAGATGACTTTATTTATATAATTCAACTTTTATTTATTTTCAGAGGACTTTATTTAATATTTTCACTTTTATTTATTCCTGTGCACATTGATTTGATAATTCTATTTCTATATATAATCGTTTTTTCCTTATTTTTTGTCAATCAAATCCCACCCACACTCCCACATACCGCCTTAGAAAAATATAAAATAAAAGAGAGGAAAAATAAATAACATTGATAATAAAAATGAATACATAACTCGGTGAAGAAAAAATAAAATATATAAATGGTACAAAAAATATATGAATGAATGAATGAATGCTTTATTTCGGTTACAAACCCCCCCCCCCCCCCCCCCCAAAAAAACAAGCAAAAAAAAAACAGACACCAAATAAAATCATGTTTTTACAAAAGAATCCATCAGACAGCAACCGAAAAAGGGAAAGGCAAAAAATATAGATAATAATAGAAATAAAATAAAATACAAGGGGGACCTTCTGCACTCTGGTACATGCCTTAAGTAGTTATGAATGGTGAAAACGGTGTGATTTTAACTGTTTGTGTGCTGTTGACCTTTGACCCCGGTCAGGTGCTGCACTGTCAGAGCCTCCATACTAAAGTCAGAGCCAAGTGTGTGGACTTCCTGAAGGAGAACAGAGAAAGCTATGAGGCGGTAAGTATATTTGATCTTAAACTATAATTGATTATTGATCAGAGAAACGTAGAAGAAGCTGCTGGGTGACTCAGCAGGTTTTGTTTTTTGTTTCATCACTGAGTTTGAAGTGAAAGTGAAAGCTCTTTATTTTTCTGCTATAATCATGCGGCTGGCTGGCTCTGCAGCAGGGAGGAACTACACCTCCCAGAATGCCGTTCAGCAGGTTACCTTCAGTCATGTGACAGTGTGCAGGTGGAAACACCTGACTCACAGCTGGACATGTTTGTTTTTATTATTATTATTTTACTTGTGAAGATCTCCTGATTTATTTTTCACATAAAGTTAATTTGTTGAATGGCTGTTAAAGGACCACGTTTATTTATTTATTTATTTATTATATATTTATTTATTGCAGGGGACTTCGGTTGCATAATTCTTTTATTTTATTCAGGGGACTTTTTTTTTTTTCCACAAATCTACTTTTATTTATTTCAGAGGACTTTATTTAATAATTCTGCTTGTATTTATTTATGTGCACATTGATTTAATAATTCTACTTTTATTTATTTCAGAGGACTTTTATTTAATAATTCTACTTTTTTATTTCAGGGGACTTTATTTAATAATTCTACTTTTATTTATTTATTTCAGAGTGCTTTATTTAATAATTCTACTTTTATTTATTTGAGGAGACTTTATTTTATAATTCTACTTTTATTTATTTATTTCAGAGTGCTTTATTTAATAATTCTACTTTTATTTATTTGAGGAGACTTTATTTTACAATTCTACTTTTTTATGTCAGGGGACTTTTATTTAATAATTCAGTTTTTATTTATTTCAGACGACTTTATTTATATAATTCGACTTTTATTTATTTCAGAGGACTTTATTTAATAATTCTGCTTTTATTTATTTATGTGCACATTGATTTAATAATTCGACTTTTATTTATTTCAGAGGACTTTTATTTAATAATTATTTTTATTTATTTCTGTGCACGTTGACTTAATAATTCTACTTTTATCAATTTCAGGGGACTTTATTTTATAATTCTACTTTTTTATTTCAGGAGAAATTTATTAAATCAATTTATCTCATTTATTCAGGGGACTTAATTTTATAATTCTACTTTTATTTATTTATTTCAGAGTGCTTTATTTAATAATTCTACTTTTATTTATTTGAGGAGACTTTATTTTACAATTCTACTTTTTTATGTCAGGGGACTTTTATTTAATCAGTTTTTATTTATTTCAGACGACTTTATTTATATAATTCAACTTTTATTTATTTCAGAGGACTTTATTTAATATTTTCACTTTTATTTATTTCTGTGCACATTGATTTGATAATTCTACTTTTATTTATTTGCCACATTTATTTTAATTTCTAAATAATGTGAAATTATGAAAAAATTCCTCTGTAATAAATAAAAACAGTGTTTGAAAAACATAATTAAAAAAATAAATAAACAATTTATTTATCTATTAAACTAAATTGACTCAATTTATATTATATTTATTTTTAGGTATTTAATTCTTAATTTTTAGAATTATTTTTCATACCCACATTTGTTCCTGTTTTTATTAAATATCTATTAAATGACTTCAGTCAGGACTTGATACTTTAAATAATAGCTTTATATGACTTCTCTTGTTTCCTGTTTCAGTTTATTGAAGGCGACTTTGAGGAATATCTGTTCAAGCTTCAGGACCCGCAGGTAGCACAGCTAACTAACCATTCTTCCCTTTTAATCTGCTTTAATATTTTCTACAGTTTGTTAGTTTCTGCAGCTTGTTGTTGCTGTCTGAGTCACTGATGTCAGCTGTTGTGTTGTTGTGTTGTGCAGCAGTGGGTGGGAGAGGTGGAGATCAACGCGCTGGCTGTCATGTACAAGTAAGAGAACATTCAATCAGATTTTTATTTATCTTATTTTTAGGGCTGGGACTCGATTAAAAAAAATAAATCTAATTAACCCATTGAAGCCTGGAAAGTGGATACGTTGTTTTGTCGTATTTGTATCAGCTCTCAAATACTTTTTGAATTTCATTTCTATCTGCTACAGAGAAAAAAAGACAAAATGACCAAAAAAAGACACAAAATGACCAAAAAAAGACACAAAATGACAAAAAAGACACAAAATGACAAAAAAGAGACACAAAATGACCAAAAAAGACACAAAATGACTTAAAATGACTAAAAAAAGACACAAAATGACCAAAAAAAGACACAAAATGACTAAAAAAAGACACAAAATGACTTACAAAGACATTTCCAGTTTTGGTTAAGCTTACCTTTTTTTATTTACCTCTGGCAGTTCACCACTTACCTTTGGACCCTTTCAAGCTGTTCATTTGACTTGAACTGCTTGAATTTCAATAAAAAACTGGAAAAATTGGGCTGTTCTAAAACTTTTGACCGGTAGTGTAGATTTAAAGAGCACAGCCTGGTAGAAACGCTGATTTTCTTCAATATAAAATGCCGTACCAGGTCTTTAAATGAAAGTTTCAGCAGTTTGATGAAGAATGTGTGTCTTTATTCCTTCATGTTTTAAAGTTTAGTGTATTTTGTGTTTGTAGGAGAGATTTTCTGATCTTCCAGGAGCCCGGAAAACCTGCCGTCAACATCACAGACAACAACTTCAAGGAGAAGGTGAAACCAGACAGACTCTGTTTCTGTTTCCCTCTAATAAGTTTGGCTGCATATCCTTTATTTAATAATTCTACTTTTTTATTTCAAGAGAAATGTATTAAATCAATTTATCTCATTTATTCAGGAGACTTTATTTTACAATTCTACTTTTATTTATATCAGGGGACTTTTATTTAATAATTCAGTTTTTATTTATTTCAGAGGACTTTATTTAATATTTTCACTTTTATTTATTTCTGTAACATTGTGCACATTGATTTGATAATTTTACTTTTATTTATTTGCCACATTTATTTTAATTTCTAGATGAATGTGAAATTATGAAAAAAATCCTCTAATAAATAAAATAAAATTATTTACAGTGTTTTAAAAACATAATTAAAAAATAAATAAACAATGTATTCTATTAATTATTATTATGTCAATCTATTAAACTAAATTGACTCAAATTATATTATATTTACTTTTAGGTATTCTTAATTTTTAGGATTGTTTTTCATACCCACATTTGTTCCTGTTTTTATCTTTTTTATGTTTCTATCTTACAGACACACCTTGTCATTCAATGGTTTTTCTTTATTTTTATTATTTTTACATCATGTTTCAAAGGGAAAAGTGGACAAAATAACTGTTTAGTTTATGAATTAGTCTGTTTTTTTGCCAGTTTTTTGTTGTAATAGAATATAAACCATTTCAAACTGAACTTTAAAGTCTTTATTGTCTCTCTGTTTGTTTTTCAGGTCCAGTTATGTTTCCTGAACGGGAATCACTACGACAGCGTTTATCCCGTCAGCTACTTCAAGAACGCAGCTCTCTGCCAGTGTGAGTGTTCACCGTTTAATTCATTAATGAATGAAAACATGTTATTATGTAATAATTTTAGTAACCTGCATCATAAAGTTTGTGTTAAAGTGTCCAAGCTAAACCGCACACTGAAAACAGATTTAATTTTCTCTCTTAAAGCTGATTATTATTTCACTCTGGAGCTGTAATTATTATTTATGATCATGAATTGATTTTGCTGCTGTCTTAATTAATAATGTACAACTAAATACATATAAATTATGTTTCATAAATTAATCAGCATCTGAAAAGTAACAAGTTCTAAATGTAGTGCACAAAAAATGCAGTAGCATGACATAAATACTGAAGTTGAGTGAAAATACCTGAAAAATGTTCATTAGTACAGTACGTGAGTACATGTTCCAGTTTTATTTGACCCATGTAAATAAACCTCCAAACTACAGTGACAGTTACATTTTTGTGTTTTTTCAGCTGTTTTGTGCAAATTTAAAAAGCATTTTTAATGGAAAATTGACATTTCAGAGGCATTATATTTTTATCTTATTGTAGATTGAATGTTTTTTTTCATAAATGATAAATTATTTATGTATTTGTTTATGTAATCTATTTATTTTAATTTTTTTAATTTTTTTTTGTTAATATGTATTATTTAAATATGTATGTTTAGGGGGGAAAAAAAGTGTTAATTGAGTAGTGGAGAAGGTTTAAATAAGCATATTATGCTTCATCCTCCTCCTTTAGGACATGTTGCGTTCACATTACAGCGTTTGTTTTGACTATTGCTATTTTTTATTTTATTTTATTTTTTTAAATATTTTTATTAACGAAGAAACAAAGTAAAGAACAGTGGATTACTTATTAGGAGCCACAATATGAAAACAAAACACTAAAACACAATTCTAGACAACAAAGACTCATAAAGAAACATATTTACAAATTAGACATAATGTACACACAAATAACATACAAAGAATAATATAAAGGATAACCACAACAACAAAAAATGAAAGCAACGATACACCAGAACAAAGCCACACGGCGAAAACAGACAGACGACCAAAAAAAACACACACAACAACATAAATTTAGCCCAAACAGAAATATAGAGAGACTGGTAATATACACAGATTCCAGGATAAAAAGAGAATCATATGCTTTTTTTTTGTTTTGATTATTCTCATTGGATGTATTTGTTTTTGTGTTTACTTTGTTGTGTTACTCGCACATGTTCGAAATAAAAAGCTGAACTTAACTGAAAAAATGTTAGAAAGTCAGATGCAGGTTATAACTGCATATCCACTACATGTTGTGTGTAGTTAATGATTAAGTTATATGTATATAGTTACTGATTGTATGCATGTCCTTTCTCTCTGCAGCCGTCCTGTACGAGCTGCTGTACGACGATGTGTTTAAAGTGGACCGGAGCTTTCTGGGGACGTGCCAGCGGTCCAGCCGGGCCAACGACCTCCTGAGTGACGACAACATGAACGCCTGCGTCAGCAGCGACGAGTCGGACATCGACGCCGGCGAGGCGCTGTGGTAGGAAACACTACGGCTTCCATTAACCCATTAAGGCCTAAAGCGCCTGGGAAACCTATTAGTCCATGGGCCAAAATTTGACTTTTTGGTACCACTCAAGGTGGCAAAATCTAGTAATGTTTTTTGAAAAGGTACATGTCCAGAGATTATATTTTGGTATGATAGCCCATCCAAAGTGGCAGCTTTATGACAGTTATGAGCACATAAAGTTATACACCCCCTGCTATAAATAGGCCTCTAAACACAGGGAGCATGTCCTGTTTTGTGCTCATTTTAAGATCTTTACTCATATGTTATGAGGGCATGTTTGGTATCATTGTAAAGTCTACAATGCTAGCTTTCATTTAGACCTAGTTTTGGGCCTATCTAAAAAAATATAAAGGTCAAAGGTCAAACTGTCTTAACAACTATTTTAAAACTATTTTCGCCTAAACTGTTGTCTTTTTTATAGCACTGTGAAATGTAGTAACAGCACTGACACAAATAACAAAAACTAAAATACTCACAGGACTGTAACAATTCAGGAAATGTATAATCTTGCCATAATATCCTACTGGGCGATTTTCAAATGACCCCCTAAAACCTGAAGTTTTTCTGTAAATTCAACACCTACTAAATAATAGATTCTTCAGTCTCTGTAGCAGATAGAAATGAAATTCAAAAAGTATTTGAGAGCTTATACCCGTGGCTTTCACGGGAGTTGAAGTTGAGTCGCTGTTAAATTGTATTTTCACAGAGCAGCATTAGTACTTTTATTTTGGTAAAGGATGTAAATTCTTTTTCCACCACTGGAGAAACAATAAAACGACATTAAAACCTCATGATGTGTTTATGTTCCAGGGTGGAAAATGGGACGAGTACGACGGCTCCAAGACACCAGAATTACAGGGTGACCCACACACACACACACACACACACACACACACATTCTTGTACTTCTATCTTTGTGAGGACCCTCATTGTAACAGTGAATTCCCTTGAAAAGTTATAATAGTTTTGGATTTTCATTAGTTTTAGTTTTATCTTCATTGTGATTTTTTGTTTTCAAATACTTTTAATGAGTTTTCAGAGTGAGTTTGCTAGTTTTAGTTTAGTATTTATTTTTCTGAAATGCTTTAGTTTTAGTTTAGTTTTTATTAGTTGTAGTTTTTTGTAATGGGGTATTTGTTGGGTGGGAGATTAAAAGAGGTCACAGTAAATTTTGCCTTTATTTCCTTTGTCTGATCCATCTTCATTATGTATGAAAAAAAGTTGACAAAGACAAAAACGAAGGACATTTTCACTATAATTTTAGTTAGTTTTTTTAAAAAAATTTTTTAATTATATTTATTGGGTTTCTAGAATTAACATGACACATACATTCATGAGGGTTTACATGCCCACATTCTTAGATAAAAACAAAACCCAAAACAGACAAATTACCACTAAAACAAAGAACAAAACAAGGTAAAACAAAAAACCAATAGATACAAAAATAATAATAATAATAATAATAAAAATACAACCCTGTATTTCCTATGTAGCTGCTGTGTTGAATATTACATTCTCTTTATACACTTCATTGTCCTTTTCAAGTGTTCAACATCTTGATTGGTGACTTTCAAGATATTCAATAAATTGTCCCCATAGCTTAAAAAGCTCTGCATTTTTCCCTTGGTGGCATAGGTTAACTTCTCCATGGCTAGAACATTGGAAAGACAGTTAAACCAATGTTTAACTGTGGGAGGTTCAGTGCTCTTCCAGGAAGTTGCTATACAGTGTTTAGCCTGAAGTGAGCACAAAATGACAATCTTTTTATTTGCACCTGACACTCCTAACTCCGCTGAAAGTAGTCCTAGGATAAATATAATAAAGAGGGCAGACAGGCAGTTTGATAGAGATAATATCAGATGTAGTTCGTATGACCTTTTCCCAGAATTTTTTTATTTAATTTTAGTTAGTTTTGTAACCACACAATACAGTTTCAGTTAAGTTTTTAAACTCTTATTTTTGAGAGGACCGGCCAAAATGTCCTCAGTTTGCAAAAATGTCCTCACTCTGTTGGTTAAAAACGTGTTCTGGTCCTCACTATGTATGAAGTACAAGAACACACACACACCCACGCCTGCTACTGTAAATACCTGTAATGCATTCATTAACTGTGTGTGTGTGTGTGTGTGTGTGTGTGTGTGTGTGTGTGCTTCAGGGCCGTGGGCGTGCTCGTCTCCTGCCTGAGCGTGCGAGGCGTTCACTGAACCCGACTCTGTTCAGGAACGTGGAGTACGACGTCTGGCACAAGACCAAGAGAGGTGATCACACTAAAATCATCTTTATTTATCCTAAAAGTTCTGCTGAAACAAACGGCTCATTAATGAATTTGAGCTGAACAGACAAAATGAGTTCAAACACAGATCAGCTGAGTTAAAGATCAAATAAACCTTTATTAATCCCCTGAAATAGAATTAAAATAGAACAGAAATCAAACTAAAGGAATAGTGGCACAGTGTGAAAAATATGTTTATAATATGATTAAATAATGATACTTTGTTGCCTATATTAATATAGAAATACAGTAGAGCATATAATGTAATCAAACAGTTTAACATTAACATTATTTAGTGTTGGATATAAAATATATTATAAGGTTTAATGAAGTATTTTATTATAAATACAGTGTGACATATGTAGTATAGTACAGAAATATAACAATATAAGTTTTGCATAGTATAATAAATACTAAATGTAAAAAATATAATAGAAAATATATGTATATTTATATTTTAAGTAATAAAGTATAATTTAGTATATGATATAAAATTAATTATGGGGTTGAATGTAATAAATTATGAGTATAGTATATTGAAAATAATATAGAACACAAATATTCTTTTTGTTAAACTTTTTTTGTCTTTTTAATATTGTTTTATGTAAAAGAAAAATGCTTTGTTATCTTTGATGTATCACAATATAAACATTTGAAACAACAAATTCACTATAGTGTAAAATGTAACATAAGTAATATGTTATAATATACAGTGTTGTAGTATACTAAAGCAACGTATCATAGAATATATATATAAAAAGTTCTAAAATAGATGTTTTGCTTGTTGTTTTCAGCTCAACAGAAGTTGGATTATTGTATCGCTGCAGGGATGCAGTTCACTGTGGGAGACCGCTGCCAGGTGGGTACCAAGGTTATAATAGTTTTGGATTTTTCATTAGTTTTAGTTTTAATTTCGTTGTGAATTTTTGTTTTCAAATTCAGTTAGTTTTAGTTAGTTTTTAGAGTGAGTTTGCTAGTTTTAGTTTAGTTTTTATTAGTTCTAGTTTTTTTGTAATGGTCTATGTGTTGGTGCCAGATTCAAAGAGGTCATAATAAATGTTTCCTTTATTTCCTTTGGTTTATCATCTCAGCCCCAATAAGGTTATTAACTCTTACAGTTCTGGGTGTTTTGTATTTTGGTTCTAGTGTAAACATCCCAGTCTCAGTAAACATATTCACCATGTGTTGCATGTTCAAATAGAAACACTGAATTATGAATGAAAAAAGTTGACAAAAACGAAAACTAAGGACATTTTCACTATAATTTTAGTTAGTTTTAGTTAGTTTTGTAACCACAAAATACAGTTTCGTTTTTAAAAACTCTAATTTTAATTTTAATTTTAATTTCAGTTAATGAAAATGTTTTTTCAATTCTAGTTTTCGTTATTTTGTTAGTTTTCGTTAACTACAATAACCTCGGTGTGTACCAGCTCACGTCCTCCTCCTGGGTGTGTTCATATTATTTGTTTGTTTATAAATGTTTATAAGTGTGTTTGATCTGTAGGTTCGTCTTGAGGCCGGTGGGCGGAGCTACAGCGCCACCGTCAGGGAGGTTCCTGCCAACAACGGCCCGGTGACGGTTTACCTGGAGGAGCTGGGGACCAGGAAGTGAGTCACACTGACAACACACACTCTACACACAGGTGTGTGTGTGAGACAATACTATAATATTAAAAGTATTTATTATATATTTAAATTTTCCTTATTTCCCTCCCTTCCTTCCTCCTTTCCTTTCCTTTCCTTTCCTTTCCTTTCCTTCCTTCCTTTCCTTTCCTTTCCTTTCCTTTCCTTCCTTCCTTCCTTTCCTTCCTTCCTTCCTTCCCTTCCCTTCCTCCCTTCCTTCCTTCCTTCCTTCCTTCCTTCCTTCCTTCCTTCCTTCCTTCCTTCCTCCCTCCCTTCCCTTCCCTTCCCTTTCCCTTCCTTCCTTCCTTCCTTCCTTCCCTCCCTCCCTTCCCTTTCCCTTTCCCTTTCCCTTCCTTCCTTCCTTTCTTTCTTTCGCTTCCTTCCTTCCTTTCTTTCTTTCCCTTCCTTCCTTCCTTCCTTCCTTCCTTCCTTCCCTTCCCTTTCTTTCCTTCCTTCCTTCCTTCCTTCCTTCCTCCCTTCCCTTCCCTTCCTTCCTCCCTTCCTCCTTTCCTTCCCTCCCTTCCCTCCCTTTTCCCTTCCTTCTTTCCTTTCCTTTCCTTTCCTTTCCTTTCCTTTCTTTCCCTTCCTTCCTTCCTTCCTTCCTTCCCTTCCCTTCCTTCCTTCCTTCCCTCCCTTCCCTTTCCCTTCCTTCCTTCCTTTCCTTTCCTTTCTTTCCCTTCCTTCCTTCCTTCCTTCCTTCCTTCCTTCCTTCCCTCCCTTCCCTTTCCCTTCCTTCCTTCCTTCCTTCTTTCCTTTCCTTCCTCCTTTCCTTCTTGCTTCACGTGATTTTCCTCACTGTTTCTGACTGTGTGGTATGTGTGTGTGTGTGTGTGTGTGTAGGCAGGTCCCTCTGTGGTGTCTGCGTCCTCCTGGCGACAGCAGCTGGAGCACCGTGGTCAACAGAGACAAGAGGCTCAGCAACGGACACGGAGGTGGAGCACACACACACACACACACACACACACACACACACACACACACTTATAGCAGTATAGCATATTTAAGCGAACTCGAGACCTACTTTTAGTCGCTTATCTGTCTATTTATTTGTCTTTTACTGTATCAGTCAATTATTTACTGTTTATTACTTTTTAATTGTTTTTTATATTAATGAATAATAACAAATAATTACACTTAAAGTATAATTTTTGTGATGTAATTATTATTATTATTATTATTATTATATATTGCTATATAAAAAATAGTTAATTTATTATTTATTTATTCATCAGTGTAATTATTTACTGTATTTAACCTTTTTAGTGTATTCTAATTGGGTTAAATAATCATTTATTTTGTATCTGTTTAATTCATTTTATCATATTGTTTAAGTTTATTTATGTAATTTGATAGTTTTTTCCTGTTTATGAATGCTGCTCTTATTAACATTATAAATTATGAAGTAATGAATTGCTTGGTTTGTGTGTGATTGATTGATCATAAGCTGACATCTCTCCTCCTCAGAGTGGGAGGAGCGGGGGCGGGGCCGAGGCAGGGGGCGGAGCCTCCCAGGCTCCTCCTCCTCTGCTCCCATGGCGACGGCGCCGGGCTCCGGCGGGCGCGTACAGAAGCAGAACTCGTGGCCTCAGCAGGCCGCCGGAGACGAGCAGGGAGCAGCGAGAGCCGCCAGGTCAGTGGCAGTTTAATACAGGGGTGTCAAACTCTGTCCTACATTAATGTAATAATCTCCCATTAATGTAATACTTTATTACATTATTGGTTAAAAGTGTATTACATTATTGGGAAGTTATTACATTATCAGGTTTTATTACATTTTCACTGGACTCAAGTGCAGATTTATTATTACATTAACGGGAATTTATTACATTATCAGGTTCTACAAGCCTAAAGTATTTCTGCTGTCTTCTCCATGAAAGACAATCTTTAGTAACTGCTGTCAGTGATCCTGTTGGTTTTATATCTTGTTCTCTACAGAAAGTCTCTGAGCTCGGTGGAGGCGGCGTTCGGTCTGACGGAGGAGCAGCGTTTGGCCAAAGAAGAGGAGGAGAGGAACGTGGCGTTGGTGGAGATCCAACTCAGAGACGAGCTCAGCTTCCCCGCCCTCGGGGTCAGTTCACATGACAGTTTGAGTTCTTTCACTCTGAGAGATGATTACATCATCTGCATACAGGATGAGACGACAACACCACGGTTCTCACCGGAAGACTGTTTTTGTTTATTTCGTGTCAGGGCATCAAGATGTTTGAGCGACTATAAATGTGTTCATTTGTTCCCCTCCTCAGGCTCAGGGTGGGCTGCAGGGTGACGGAGCCAAGAGAAAGGGAGGAGACAAGAGAAAAACCCTCAGAAACAAGACGGTAAGTTTGTTTTATGCGTCTAGATTCATTAGAAACATACCTAACAACCGTTTGTTATACAGCAGCTTTAGAAATTCCTCCTCTTGTCCAAGTAATGTAAACCCTCCTACATGATTCATATCTCTTCACTGGTTTGAGAGTTAAAACATTCAGATTTATCACCAGTCTAAAAGTGTCTAAGGGTGTCCATTTTTACCCATAAAGAACCACGAAGCTGTTTAATCCTGAAGTATCATATAAAACTGTCTCTTCTTTACCGACATGCCCACTTTATGTTGATAACATCCAGTTTTTCTGCAGTAAAATGTGTTATTTTGTCCTATTGTATGTTAATATTTGTGCATCCTGGGGTCCCTAAACCCCCTCACATCCCCTCACTGAACAGAATCTCACAGTTCAGATCACCCAAAAAAGAAAAAAAATGAATGACCAAAAAAAGACACAAAATGACTAAAAAAAGACACAAAATTACCAAAAAAGACACAAATTGACCACAAAATGATAAAAAAAAGACACAAAATGACCAAAAAAAGGAAACAAAATTACCCAAAAAAAGACACAAAATGACCAAATAAGTAAACGAAATGACCATAAAAGACACAAATTGACCACAAAATGATAAAAAAAAAGACACAAAATGACCAAAAAAAGACACAAAACGACCAAAAAAAGACACAAAATGACTAAAAAAGACATTAAGTGACCAAAAAGACTGAAACACATGAACACTTTAACACAGTGGAGACAGAGCTGACTTCCAAAATGATTTGGCGACCCCCAGAAATCATCTCGCGACCCCAATTGGGGTCCCGACCCACAGGTTGAGAACAGCTGCTCTGTGGGTCCACAGATGAACGCTGCAGGTTCTTTTATGCAGCAGAACTCTAAATTTCTTCTGTGTTTTTATAGAAGAGTCCAGTTGAAGACGTCAGAGCGCCGTCGCCCTCTGCTGGAGACACGCCCAGATCCTCCACCCCGCCACTCGCCTCCACCGCTGAGACCCCAGCTGGCCCCGCCCCTCCAGCTGGCCCCGCCCCTCCCACTGCTCCCACTACAGCCTCCGACTCTACCAGTCGCTCCTGGCTGAGCTTCGAGGCGTCTTCAGGCAACAGAAACATGGTCTCTGCTGCTAACAGCCTCCCACCCGTCAGTGCCGCCCCGATGGATAAAACAAACGCACCCTCTTCCGCCTCGGCTACTACTCCGAGTTCTCCTCCTGCTGCCCCGAGCACCAGACCTCCTGCTGCTCCTCCCTCCGCCCCCCTCTTCTCCTTCCTCACCCCTGCCCTCCCTGCTGCTGCCTCCTCCTCACCCCCGACTCCTCCCCCGCCCTCCTCCTCCTCCTCTTCTTCATCCCTTCCCCCTAAATCATCCGTCTCGCCTCCTCCTTCTTCTTCTATCCCACCTCCAACCTTCATCGCTCCCATCGCCCCTTCTCCCGGGTTCCTCCCTCCCTCCTCTCTCCCCCGTTCCTCCCCTCCTCTCTCCTGTCTACCCCACTCCCCCAGTCCTCCCTCCTCCTCCTCCACCTCCTCTCTCCTCCGTCAGGCTGCTAAAGTCCAAGAGGCTGCACCAGCTTCTGCACAAAGTAAGAAACGTTATTGTTTATACTTTTATCGTGGAGGTTTTAGAGTTTTAGAGTTTTTCTCGGCGGACTCTTTGGTCTTTATGGGTTCAGACACAATTTATCATTTTAGCAACATCCCAATGTTTCTGTCAAGTTATTTGTTCACAATGTCCCTCCTGGTCCGACTCGTCTTCTTTCTCTTTTCAGATTCTTTACCAAATATCGGGGGTACTCTGCTCCAAAACCAGAGCCAGATCTCTGTGTCCAAGGCCCAGGGTGGGACCCAGACCCAGACCCAGACCCGGCCTTCTCTGCCCCAAAACATCCAGATCCAGATCCAGAACAGTCTCCCTCACCTCCAGCACACTGGAATGACCTCTCTGCCACAGACCCAGATCCCCCTTCAGTCCCAGTCCCAGTCCCAGGTCTCTGTCCCCCAACTTCAGTCCCAGTCCCAGGTCTCTGTCCCCCACCATCAGTCCCAGTCCCAGGTCTCTGTCCCCCACCATCAGTCCCAGTCCCAGGTCTCTGTCCCCCACCATCAGTCCCAGTCCCAGGTCTCTGTCCCCCACCTTCAGTCCCAGTCCCAGTCCCAGGTCTCTGTCCCCCACCATCAGCCCCAGTCCCAGGTCTCTGTCCCCCACCATCAGCCCCAGTCCCAGGTCTCTGTCCCCCACCTTCAATCCCAGTCCCAGGTCTCTGTCCCCCACCTTCAATCCCAGTCCCAGGTCTCTGTCCCCCACCTTCAGTCCCAGTCCCAGTCCCAGGTCTCTGTCCCCCACCATCAGTCCCAGGTCTCTGTCCCCCACCATCAGCCCCAGTCCCAGGTCTCTGTCCCCCACCATCAGTCCCAGGTCTCTGTCCCCCACCATCAGTCCCAGGTCTCTGTCCCCCGCCATCAGTCCCAGGTCTCTGTCCCCCACCTTCAGTCCCAGTTCCTCTCCCAGTCCCAGTGTGAGGCGGCTCAGGTCCAGTCCTCTCCAGCTCCAGGTGCCTCCTACTCCCACACCTCTCAGGCCTCTGGTCTCATCTCGGCCCCCCATCCTCACCTCCAGCCTCCTCACCCCTCCCAGCTCCCTCACCCCTCCCTCTCTCTCTCCACCTCCCACCCGTCCCTCCAGTCCCAGACTCCAAACCCCCAACAGAGCCCATCAGAGTCCACCTCGCTGCCTCCAGCTCAGCACCCAGAGTCTCCTGCTCGTGCTCTATCTCACCCTCCTCCCCCGTCTCACCACCCGCCTCCCCCTCAGCACCAGTCCACACTGGGGGCCGTCCCTCTGCAGCAGCTGTCCCAGCTCTTCCTGGACCCGCTGTACCCCGGGTTCCCCCAGGTCCAGAATGGAGAAGTTGCTCCCACTCCTGGTTTCTCTTCTAGCAAATCAGGGGACGACCTGCCGCAAGGTGAGCTCGGCTAAATGAGCAGTTTTTTATTGATCAATCTGATTTTGTCAGTTCATTACTGAATACAGTGATACATTTGATTTGGTATTTTGTGACAACTGCTTTATTTGTCTGCAGATCTCAACGTCTTGAAGTTTTTCTTCAACTTGGGCGTCAAGGTAAGAAACTGTAACATGTCGAGTCATATGGTACTACACGACTTTAGCTCGGTGAAATTGTCCCGCTCATATTTTTTTACATCAGGTAACGACGACAACTCGAGTCACGAGTTGCTATATTGCTAGAATCCTTTCATTAACGATGCGTCTTGGACCATGTTTACACTACTTACACTTTACACTTATTTACTCTTCAGTGTTTCCCTCAGGATGTTGTACATTTATAATTAAAATGCATCAATCTCGTGCACTTTGTGAAAAATGGTATGTGAGGCACATTTGAGGCTAATGCCACCAATGAGATCTAGTCTGGATACCACCTGTTCATTTTTCCGTAGATGAGGCGTGTTTTACGATCCTCTAGAGCCGTTTATTGGGCTGCAGGTCTCTGGGGGCTCCGCTGTCCCCCGGCTCGTAGCCAGATCACCGTGGTTACAGCAGTGAGCGGTAGTGGGGCTAGTAGTGGGGCTAGTAGTGGCGCTAGTAGCGGCGCTAGTAGCAGGGCTAGTTGGTAGAAGCAAGGCTAAAACATCCTTTTTGGTGGTGAAACAGGAGTGTAAAGTCAATGGAGTTCATGGCTCATGGAGTTGTGAAGGAAATTTGGTGTTTCCTGCATGGTGGGACATGAGGTAGGCGGCGACCTACTTGATATTCAAGACACAAGGCATTGTGGGAACTGACTCTGTGAACTTAACAATGATAACACCATGAGAGAGGGGAACGTGTTGACCAGTGGGCTCTGTCCTGATGTGATGCATGGGGGGGGAAGATAGGGCCACATTGAGGCTTACTGAAGAATCAATGCTGGGAACTACAACAAGTCGAGCGGTGTACGGGACTTTGCTGTACTGTAAAAGAGCCATACGGAATTGTGCGGTGTATGGAACACGAATGTGCTAATAAATCTTGCTGAACAGAGTATTGTGTGCTTTGTTTTTGGCCAGCTCACCCATTAACTTAGTGCAGTTGTCAAAATTGCCACGACAGAGTCAAATAGAGTGTTAATGCATCATCACACATCAAACGATTTGAGTTGTTTTTGTACGTCAACGAAGCATAACTGAAGCTTTAGTTTGTTGATCTTGACTGGTTGTTCTGCTCCTCCTTCAGGCCTACACCATGCCCATGTTCCCCCCCTACATATACCTCCTCCCCCTGCAGCAGGCCCACACCATGCACCCCAAACTCCCCTCCCGCTCCCCCTCCCCGACCCCCCAGTACCCTCCCTCCAGGCCCCAGGAGGCGTTCCCTCACCCCCAGTACCCTCCCACTTCAGCATCCATGCCTCCTCAGTTCGACCACCAGGCCCCGCTCGCTGAGTCCCCCCACCCCGGAGACCCCTCCTTCAACCAGACCAGGTACCCCGTCACCCAGCCGCTGCCCCCCAGAATGTCCTGCCCCTCCACGTGGCAGCAGCACCAGATGCCCCCTCCCAGAAACTCCAGCTACCCAGTAGGGTATCCCAACCCAAATCCATCCTACCAGGCGCCCCCTTTGTCTCAGGGCTACCACCCGAGTCAAGGCCCCGGACAACCGCCGTACCCCCCTCAATACCCCCCCTCCTCACTGGGGTATCAGCCTCCGTCCGGTCCTGAGGAGCTCCAGGTGAGCCAGGGGGCAGTAGAGCAGCGCCAGCCCACCAACGGGGACTCCATGTCTGGCCAGGGCCTGGGCCGGGGCCCTGGTCCTCTGGAGGGTCCTGCTGCTGCTAAGGTGGCTAATGCCAACAACAACAGACCCGGGGTGGTTCCTGGTTTTGGTACGTAGATAGTTTTTATCACACAAATCCAAAATATAGTGTTGAACTGTTCATGTTTGGTGGTTTAGTACAAAGATCTTCTTTTCCCATCAGCCCACAAGAAGGAGCAGGGAGACAGTCAGACCAGAGTGGTGCTGCTGGTGGACCCGCCCCTCAACAACACGCCCATAGTACGCCACACACACACACACACACACACACACACGAACACACACACACTGATGGTGTATTCATCACTATTTATTGGCGTAGTAGTACTTGTAGTAATGGTAAAAATGTGTCGATGTGATCGTAACGTTTGTATTACTTAACTTAGTTAGGAGTTTCTAAACTTGGCACGAACATTCCCCTTGGACTCAAGGATGAACTGACTTGACATTTTTTTATGACATACAATATATGTTTCTTTTTTTACATTTTTTGAGATACTATGATGTGACTTTTTTTGAAAACGTGAACTTTGCTTTGTTTGTTTGTTTTAAGACATATGACTTTGACTTTGTTTCATGACACGTAGTAGTAATAGTAACCTTGATTATAGCAGTTGTAATAACACTTGGACTTAAAAAAAATATACATTTTTTGACTCAAGGATGAATCTATACGGTTTTTGGAGGTCTAAGGTCACTACGTCCAAACATCTGTCCCATTCTTGTGAACTCAGTACTCCATACCAGGAGGGAATATCTTTAAATGTGGCACAAATGTTTACATGAACTTAGGGCTGGGCGATATGGCCCTAAAAGGTTATCACGATATTTAAGAGTATTTTTGCGATAACGATATACTTGACGATATTAAAAAATACTGAAAAATATATAGAAAAATATTTTTTAGTCTGTATAAATAAATAAAAATCGTACAACAAAATAAAAATCAATCATAGATGTAAATACAGTGTAAATTGCTAATCTCAACAGTTGCCAAATGCAAAAAAATTTACTCTTGACTCTTGAGTATTAGCAAATAATAATAAATAACCATCTAGGGAGTCCGGGGGCCCCCGGGAGAAAATTTTGTACATTTTACAGTACAATCAATCTCGTCCATTTTGAGAGCTAAATGTAAGCAAACAACTCACGTAAAATTATTCACAGTCAACAGGGCTTTCCACTAGGACATGGAGTAGCCAGACTGTGTGGACTAGAGACATTTTTTTCATAAAAGCCCAAATTTGGTGCTTCTCACACATTCTAATGCCACTATTCCATCATATACACTGATCTTAATCATTGCCTATTTTAATTCATTATTGTAAAAGGAGAATAAGTGTTCTTCTATGATTTATTTAAGGCATCTTATTTTGACAGTCTTCTTGTAAATTGGATTCTGTGCTTTTATTTTGAAAGCGGCATTGTTTAGCGACAGGAAGTAATAGTAGCTTTTTGTGATTTAAACCAAAACAACTTTAATTGTTAGCTAATGTTAGCTCGCGGCTAATGAACTGCATAATGCAACAGTTGCTGTGTTCCAGTACCCATACTTCCATGAGTACACTTAAACGCAGTACACTATCCGCATTTACTAAGTACGCAGATTTCAGCAGGTGAGTGTTGTTCCAAATCTAATACTCGTAAACAAAATGACCAAAAAAAGGAAACAAAATGACCAAAACAGACACAAAATGACTAAAAAACACACAAAATGACCAAAAAAGACACAAATTGACCAAAAAAGACACAAATTGACCTAAAAAGACACAAAATGAACAAAAAGACACAAAATGAACAAAAAAAGGATACAAAATGAACAAAAAAGACACAAAATGTCCAAAAAGAGACACAAAATGATCACAAAATGAACAAAAAAAGGAAACAAAATGACCAAAAAAGACACAAAATGACTAAAGAAAGACACAAAATGACAAAAGAAAGACACAAAATTACCAAAAAAAGACACAAAATGACCTAAAAAGACACTAAATGAACAAAAAAAAGACATTAAGTGACCAAAAAGACTAAAACACATGAACACTGTAACACAGTGGAGACAGAGCTGACTTCCAAAATGATTTGGCGACCCCCAGAAATCATCTCGAGACCCCAATTGGGGTCCCGACCCCCAGGTTGAGAACAGCTGTATTAGAGGAGCTGTAGTGGTTGTAGTGAATGAAGTTAAAACGTCCGTCTGTGTGTCTCCTTGGTCTCAGATCACTCTGGTTTCTAACCCTGACGTTAAGG
This sequence comes from Centropristis striata, assembly GCF_030273125.1. Classification (NCBI taxonomy): domain Eukaryota; kingdom Metazoa; phylum Chordata; class Actinopteri; order Perciformes; family Serranidae; genus Centropristis; species Centropristis striata. The sequence continues at coordinate 33,888,460 of NC_081533.1, forward strand.
ACTCCATCACCTCCATGAAGCCCAGCAGCTCCCCGAGCTCCCCGCCGCCTTATGACATGTCAAAGACGGTTGCCCCCGGCGACCACAACCCTCCCCGTGGTTACCGCGGTCACAGGAAATCACTTAACCCCACCAACACGTATGAGGCGGGCCAGGTGGGCTACCTGGAGTCTCTGTCTGTGGGCTGCAGCACTGAGGACGACTGGAACGAGCAGGGGGGATTCAAACACACAACCATCAACCACAGAGGCTCCAGGAGGAGCCACAGAGGAGGAGGAGGAGGAGGAGGAGGAGGTGCAGGGAGAGGGAGGGGAGGCCACGACCCAGGGAGGGGGGGGCCGAGGAGGAGACAGGGAGGAGAGCCAGGAGCAGGAGCAGGAGCAGGGTACGGCTTCGTCCAGTATAGCTCCTCCTCCTACAGGGGGCGGGGCCGAGAGAGAGGGTACTAGCTCTCAGCCAATCAGAGGAGAGGGTACTAGCTCTCAGCCAATCAGAGGAGAGGGTACTAGCTCTCAGCCAATCAGAGGAGAGGGTACTAGCTCTCAGCCAATGAGACGAGAGTCAGACTCTCCCGCAGCCCTTGAACGCACCACAACTGAAAGCTTAGCATGTTTGATTGATTGTTGATTTAAACATATTTCATTAGACAAAAGCATCAACCAAGTTTAGTGAGCAACTCTTCTAATCATCTCTCTGATCTACAATAAAGAATTAAAGCGACAGAAATCTGATTTATTATTGAAAAGTCTAATTTGAGAAGCTTTAAGAGTCGCGTTGCTGCTATTAAGCTGCAGTAGTTTCTATAGGACGAGGGTTTAGAACAGTCAGACGACAGGTAGAAGCTGTGTGGACAGATTTTTTTTTTTTTTAATTGTCCGTCTGTCTTGCTGCTGGTTTCCTTGTGTGTATTTATCTTGTTTCTCTTCACTGGGTTTATTGTCTTTTTGTCTTCAGTGCCTTACGTTTGCTACTTTTACAAACTATTTCTTTGTTTCCCCCCCCAAAATTTGAGAAAACACTGCTGTACAGAACTAAAGGCTGTTTTTGTCTGTGTTGGATTTTTCTATGCGGTTGAATAAATAAAACTTTTGTTCAAATGGACTCTGTGTGAATTATCATGTTAAACTGACAGAGCTAAGCAGTGTTGATGCATGAAGTGCTATAGTTTTTCCTTAACACCACATTTTGTGAGCCAAAATTTGAAAAAAAGTCATACCATAGCATGTTGAATTTTTTGGGGAAAAAGGCGCAAATTTTTTAAATGCCGCAATACTCTCAAATGGTCTTATTGGCCTGTTGAAATCACAAAAAATATTAAAGCATAGTTTTTTCAGAAATTACTTAAACACTAATTATGGGATGTCCAAAAATTAAACAAAAGTCATATTATAGCCAATTTTTTTGTCAAAAATGGTAAACTTTTAAAATACCTAAAAATGACTATTGTAGTCTGTTGATACATATTAGAGCATAATATAGCCAGAAATGACAGAAAAACATATTATGGGATGTCCAAAAACTGAACACAATAGTCAAACTATAGCATGTCGTTTTTTTGTCAACATTTTTAAAAAATGCTTAAAATGACTTTATTATACTCCGTTGATACAACACACAACAGTGTGTCCAGAAATGACAGAAAAACACCAATTATGGGATGTTCAAAAATTGGTTGAATTTTTGATTGTTCTATACGGAAGCCCTGAACCGCAAGTGAAGAAATTTTTTTTTTGAGATGTTATCTTGTTATTTCGAGATCATATCTCTTTATTTCACGATAATATCTCATTATTTCGAGATAATACACATATGTAAAAAAAAAAAAAAAGAATTAAAAAAAATATATCTTCCAAAATTTTTTTCTTCTTCAGATATTATCTCGTTATTTCGAGATAATATCTCGAAATAACGAGATAATATCTCATTATTTCGAGATAACACGCCTATGTAAAAAAAAAAAAATGGGCAGTCTGTTAACATCTTCTGCCCTCTAGTGGCTAACATCGATATTGGTTCATTGGTTCACTGAGACAGCATAGGCCTACTATTATCTCGAAATAAAGAGATAATATCTGAGAGTAAAAATTTTTTACGAGATATTATCTCGTAATTACGAGATATTATCTCGAAATAATGAGATAATATCTGAAGAAAAAAAAAACTTTGGAAGATATTTTTTTTTTACATATGTGTATTATCTTGAAATAACGAGATATGATCTTGAAATAACGAGATAACATCTCAAAAAAAATGTCTTCACTTGCGGTTCAGGGCTTCCGTAGTTCTAAAAGTAATTTTCTAAAAAAAGACTTTTTAGGACAGTCGTACAATTTTTAAATGCCCCAATACTCTCAAAATGATGGTATTATACTCTGATAAATGTATCGTTAATCCATAAATAACAGAAAAACACCTTACGAGATTAAAAAAAAAAGTTACATATTCAATGATAAAAAATGTAAATGCCCCAAACCTCTCAAAATGGTCCTATTATACTTGAATGAATGCTTTATGAATGAATGCTTTATTTCGGTTACAAAAAACAACAAAAAAGACAACAAAATAAAATCATGTTTTTACAAAAGAATCCATCAGACAGCAACCGAAAAAGGACTGGGCTGAAGCCCCACTAAAGGCTTATTTTTGCCTCTCCTGTACCATCTACATGCATATACATTATATACATTACATTATATACATTACATTAACTGAGTAATTCACATTGTTACAAAACACATGATAGCTTAGACTGAAAAATCAAATTCAATCAAATTTCATTGTAACCCTTGATAATTTTAGATTTTAAAGTCTTCTTGAAAACTAACATAGATTTACACATCTTTATTTCATCATTTAGTCCATTCCATAATTTTACACCCAGAACTGACACACATCTGTATTTGAGATTAGTTCTGACTTTCTGAGTTTCAAACATTAGCAACCCCCTTAAGTTATAAATCCCCTGCCTTAATTTAAACATTTTTTGAATACAAACAGGAATTGACATGTTTACCACTCGAAACATAATTTCTAATGTTTTTGAATATACAATGTCCTGAAATTTTAACGTGTGTGATCTTATAAAAAGCTGATTTGTAGAATCACGGTATCCAACTTCATTTATTATCCTGATAGCTCTTTTCTGCAGTTTAATTATTGGATCTAGGTTTGTTTTATATGCATTTCCCCAAATTTCAACACAGTATGTCATATAAGGCAACACAAGTGAAAAGTACAGCAAATGAAGGCAGTTCTTATTCAGTAGATCTCTTGTTTTGTAAAGGATAGAAATAGACTTGGATAATTTCTGTTTTATATATTTTAGGTGAGGCTTCCAACAAATTTTATCATCTATTATTACTCCCAAAAACTTTGTTTCATATACTCTTTCAATTTCAACATTATTTAGATTTATTTTTACCTCAGTGTTAGTCCTTTTACCACCAAACAACATAAATTTGGTTTTACTTTCATTTAGGGACAGCTTATTTAAAGCAAACCATTTGTTTAATTTCATCAATTCCATTTCTACAGTTTTTAACAACTCCTTTATATTGCCTCCAGAACAAAATAAATTAGTATCATCTGCAAACATAACATATTTTAATGTATCACTTACAGTACAAATATCATTTATGTAAAGTATGAATAACTTTGGTCCCAACACTGATCCTTGTGGAACTCCACAGGTTACATGTTTAAGTTGAGATTTAATATCATCAATACTCACATATTGAAACCTATTATTTAAATAACTTCTTAACCAAAGTTGTGCTATACCTCTTATGCCATACCGTTCACATTTCTGTAGAAGTAAAGAGTGATCGATCGTACCAAATGCTTTACGCAAATCAATAAACACACCTACTCCAAACTGCTTATTATCTATAGCTGTTGCAATGTTTTCTACAAATTCCATCACTGCTAATGATGTTGAGCGATTTCTCCTAAACCCATACTGATGGTCATTCAATAAATCATATTTATCAATAAAAAAATCTAATCTCTTTACAAACAATTTTTCAAGAATTTTAGAAAATTGAGGTAGTAAAGAAACTGGTCTGTAATTTGACACAGATTGCTTATCTCCGTTTTTATAGATTGGGATCACTTTGGCTGTTTTCATCTTATCTGGAAAAATACCAGTTTGAAAAGATTTGTTACAAATATAAGTTAATGGCTCAAGGACACAAAAAATAACCTCTTTTATAAGTGACATATTTAGATCATTGCAATCAGTAGATGTTTTACTCTTAAATTCTCTTACTACTTCTAAAATATCACTTTCACAAACTCCCCCGAGAAACATTGTGTTACATTTATTGAAAGCTAAATTAAAGGTTTCATTTTTTTCACCTGTAATGGGAATCTCTTTTGCTAAATTAGGACCAACATTAACAAAGTAATTGTTGAACTCATTAACCATACTCTCAATATCCTCAGTCACTGAATTGTCACCTTTAACTATGTTTATTGGAAAACACCTGTCATTACGATTTTTGATCACCTTATTCAATACACTCCAGGTAGCCTTAATATTCTTTTTATATTTTTGAAACAATTGTTCGTAATACATCTTCTTTTGACATCGCATAATAGATGTCAGTCTGTTTCTATATTTTTTATAATTATCCTCCCTTTCCTTTGTTCGATGCTTTAAAAATTCCCTATATAGCTTGTTTTTCTTTTTACAAGCCTTCTCCAGTCCATTTGTTAACCATGGTTTTCTACTCTTTTTAGGATTTTGTATAAACTTTTTCACTGGACAATATCTGTCATAAAGTGTCAAAAACGTTTTCAAAAATGCATTGTAAGCATCATTGGGATCCTCCACATAAACTTCCTGCCAGTCATGATTTGCCAATCCAGTTTTGAGAGCTGCAATTGCTTCTGGTGTTTTCACTCTACCTGAATAATGAGTGTGAATTTTTTCTGAAAAATTAATCTTATTGTTCTTTTCAAGAATTGCAAAGACAGGGAAATGATCACTTATATCTGTCACTAACAGTCCACTATTTATCTTCCCATCAATCATGTTTATAAAAATATTATCAATCAAAGTAGCACTGTCCTTAGTTATCCTGCTGGGCTTTGAGATCAACGGATATAAACCAAAACTGAACATAGCATCAATAAATTCAGCAGTTTTCTTATGATCATTTGACTTTAGTAAATCAATGTTAAAGTCACCGCAAACAAAAGTCATCCTCCCTTTTTGTTTTTCAAGTATTTCCAAAATCTTTGTGTTAAAATGGTCAATGCAGGACCCTGGTGTGCGATAAATGCAGCTAATTAACATATTTTTTTCTCTTTCCACCTGAATTTCAATGGTCAAACATTCCATCAGATTATCAATTGCATCTGACATATTGTTAATAACTTTACATTTGAAACCCAAAGCTACAAATATAGCAACCCCCCCCCCCCTTCTGTTCACTCTGTTCACCAAACATTTCATATCCCTCTAGTCCATCTTCCAGCTCTTTATCATTACTCAACCATGGCTCTGATGTTGCTACAACAGTAAACTTTTCTTCGAACTGGTTAAGATAGTCTTTAATTTTGGAAAAATTACTATGAAGACTCCTGCTGTTAAAGTGGATCACTGAAAACCCTTCATTTTAGTTTTTAACTCTTCCTCATAATAATATTCACAGGTCATATTAACATTCTGATAGAAATGGATGTCTGGATCAATGCCATTTTCTAACTCATAAAACCTATGATCTTGAAAATCAAAAGATTTTAACTTTGTGTGTTCACACATTGTCATGCCCAAGTATTGTTTCCCACCTGTATCATATTGATCACATCACACAGTAAACACAAAAAGAATAACATTTCTCCATCAATCTATCATTTATATCTCTCAAGGTCCTTGATATCTCTGACAGCAATGACTTTGGCCTGTTCTGGTGTACCATTGAGTCTAATGAATACCTTGCAGTTCCTTGTCCAGGAGTCTTGAATGCGCTTTTCCTTCTCCAGGAGTCTTGCCTGCCGTGCAATTTCAGCATTTCTCTTTGTGAGATGCTCGTTAACATATACTCCTGTTCCCTTCAGTTTCTTTCCCAGCTTTAGCACCTCCATTTTATGTTTTCTGTTCACAAATTTGATTATGATAGTTGGCCTCTTGTTTTGTTTTTGTGGGATAGTGTGACATGCTGCTATATTTTTACTGTCCAAGGGAATGTCTTTATCATTGAAGAATTTAATGACTTGCTGCTCAAGTAGAAGTTTTTCACCTCTTGGTGCGTCCTCCCGCTCCTTGTCTCCTGCTGTGATCCGTGCGGAGGAGTAGTGGTTTATCTCCAAATCTTCCATTCTTGTGTACTGTTCCAGGTCTTCTACTCTTCTTCCCAGCTCCTCGATCTTCATGTCTTTTTCTTTTATCACAGCCTTCAGTTGTCTGACTTCATCAATTAAATCCAGTAGGCCCACCTGTTGTTTAACCACCTTGCTCAGCTCCTCTGACATAAAGTTAAGGGACTTTTTAACTTCTTCCATATCTTCTGATAACTTCTTAGTTGCCATGTTACTCTTCATCAATAGACGTTCTTAGAAAAGGTTAAGTTCAATAGAAACAGAAGACTTTGAGGTTCCAGGTAATCCAGTGTTGTTGACTGCAGAGCACATGTCATGAAAAATACCAAAATTTTCAAAAATACCAAAAAATAACCCTGCAAACTGGCTTAATGTTTCTTTGTGAAGTTAAGAAACTTAACTAGTCTCTCAGATGTTAAATTATTCCCATGATATTCAGGAGATTGTTAGAGCTGATCAGCACAGAGCTTCCAACCAGCAGCCATTTTGAGCCATACTTTGTTTATGTATAGTAGTATAGCTTTTCCAGAAAAGAAAAATAAATGGTTCTCCTGTAGTTTTTTCTTTGGGCCTTGTGGACTGTAGTCAGTGTTATTTATATTTATTTTTTTATTGATTTATTATTATTTTGCTACTTAAAAACAAATCTGAAATGGAAATTGTTGTCTAACAAATTAGACTATTAAAGTCACAATTATGATATATGTTATGGAGATGAAAACAAAGAAGGCAAATGGTGATTTGTTTTTATTTATCATTGATTTATTATTATTTTGTTACTTAAAAAGAAATCTTAAAAATAATTTGTTGTTAATCAGCACTATTAATGTCACACTTTTGATTTCTGTAAGCAGAAAATGTGTCTAGTTTATTCATTTAAAAATAAGAAATATCATAAACATAAATACCATAAACGCCCAATGTATCGTATATATGTCACATCACAGATCTTTGACATTTAGGAGTAGTATTTTTTTTTATAAAAACATCATAAATATGTTCTATGTGGTCCACTTGGTCTGTGGTATACCCCCCATAATTTACCTTTAAAGATTACTGGGTTCTCATGGGTTAAATCAGGGGTGTCAAACTCTGGCCAGCGGGCCAAATTTGGCCCGTAGTGTAATTTTATTTGGCCCGCGAGGCAATACCAAATTATTATGTTATTGTACTTTAAAAGCTGACCCGCCGGTATTATACGGCGCATTTACCGCTAATACTAGATTTATTATTGTTATTTTATTTTTAAATGTATTAACCTGTTGAAAAAGTTTATTTTGATATTTAAATCAGAAGGATGCAAATAGGAAAGAGGCATACGATTTTTCTTTAATTTTTATTTAATAAATTAATGACACTGATGTTCTTTTTATTTGAAATTTGATTTTGCATGTCTGCACTATTTAGTTATATATTGTATGTTTATAAGCGTTGCTGGTTCCATATTTAATGTTAAAGCAAAACATGTTTGGTATATATTAAAAGGTTTATTTGTTCAATGTTGGCCCGCGATTTTATTCAAGTTTTACATTTTGGCCCATTGTGTATTTGAGTTTGACACCCCTGGATTAAACTGAAATAGATTTTGTTTCAACGAAGCCTTTATTAAGAGTCTAAAACACATGTTGCACCAGTTAAAGATGTAGAACATTATAGTGTCCCTGCAGAGACTATTATTAGCACTAATAAAGGATAATAAATGAAGAGAGGAGTGTTCTTGGATCAGGTAACATCAGTTTATTGTTTCAAATGCATGAGAGATAAAATATGCTGCGTAATGATCCAGCGTGTGGCTGGTTGTGAATAAAACAGCCAGTTTGTTCAGGCTGACTGACACAGAATGCACTTTGATTCCTTTTTAACATTTCACAACGTTGCTGGCTATTGAAGCAGCCTGGTACATAAAAGGCTGATGGGTTTCTGTTTTTTATCTTTAAAGTTTTATTATGATGATATATTTTCTTTAAACATATCTGTTCAAGCAGCCGGGGGTGTTGTTGTTGTTGGTAGATTATCACGGCTGCACTCTGGACGCCGCCGGGGGTCGGACGCCGCCGCCCCGGGAGCGCCGCAGGAAGTCACGGTCGGTCGCACAGGAAGTGGCGTTTAGTCGTCTAAGAAGAAGTAGTTCCCACTCTTCTTCTGTTCCGTGTCCTGGAGGCAGAGAGGCAGAGTACAGAAGAATAAAGAAGAAACCAAAGCAGAACTGCCTTAAACCTGCATTCTCTCTAATGGCCAGCAGGGGGCGACTCCACTGGTTGCAAAAAGAACTCCGTCAGCATGTAAATCAAGAGGAAAATGAGCCGACTTCTCACTTGATTTCTGACTTCAGTAAACATTCTCATAATGAGTTCATGGTCTCTCTTTAGTGTCAAATCTTCTTCAATAAAACATGATGTTAATTTAGTAAATTATGGTCACATTTAGAGTAAACTACACCAGCTATTCTCAACCTTGGGGTCGGGACCCCAATTGGGGTCCCCAAATCATTTTGGAAGTCAGCTCTGTCTCCACTGTGTTAAAGTGTTCATGTGTTATAGTATTTTTGGTCATTTAATGTCTTTTTTGGTCATTTTGTTTCTTTTCTGGTGAATTTGTGTCTTTTTTGGTCATTTTGTTTCCTTTTTTTGGTCATTTTGTGTCTTTTTTGGTCAATTTGTGTCTTTTCTGGTCACTTTGTTTCTTTTTTTGGGCCATTTTGTGAATTTTTTTGGTCAATTTGTGTCTTTTTTTGGGTCATTTTGTGTCTTTTTTTGGTCAATTTGTGTCTTTTTTGGTCAATTTGTGTCTTTTGTGGTCATTTTTTTGTCATTTGGGGGTCAATTTGAGTCCTTTTTTGCTTAATTTTATGTAATTTTTTGATCATTTTGTGGTCAATTTGATTCTTTTTTGGGTAATTTTGTGTCTTTTCTGACAAATCCCAAAGTATCAAGTTGTTACTTTCCAAGGAGTCTCTGGCTTGAAGCTGACTGTTACACACTCAGGAGGTCAGAATGGACCTTTAGACTGATAGCAAAGTTAACTGGGGCATTTTTTGTGGCTTTAAAACATCTTATTCAGTGTTCATCACTAGAAGAACACTTGGAAAACAATATGACAACAGCAAAACATGCTGAAGTCAAGGCTTCAAACCAAAGTCCACTAATATTACACAGTCAGCAGCCGTGTTCCCATTAAAGTCAGAGCAAAATTTTGAAATGTCGCATTAAAGAAAATGTAAATTGGGGACGTTTCCATTATTGTCAAATTTTAAATTGGCCAATTTAGTCTGTTTATTACATGTAGTACTACAGTTTGTCGAGAAACAACAGAATATCACCATATTATGGGATGTCCAAAAATTGTACAAAAACTAAAGTCATACTATAGCATGTCGTTTTTTTGTCAAAAATGGTCAAATTTTAAAATGCCTAAAAATTACTTTATAATTACTTATTATAGTCTGTTAATATATATTAGGATATAGTTTGTCCATGAATGACAGAATATCACCACATTATGGGATGTCGAACAATTGGAGAAAAACAAAAAAGTCATACTGAAGTATGTCGTTTTTTGACAAAAATTGTGAAATTTTAAAATGATTTTATTACAGTGTGCTAATACATATTAGAGCATAGTTTGTCCATGGATGACAGAAAAACACTAATTATGGGATGTCCAAAAATTGTACAAAAACTAAAGTCATAGTATAGCATGTTGATTTTTGTCAAAAACGATACAATTTTAAAATGCTTTAAAATGCTCATAATAGCACAATTATAGTCTGTTTATACATTTAGTAGTATAGTGTGTCCTGGATTGACAGATATATATGAAGAAACATGAACATTTGAAGCGTGTGTGTGTGTGTGTGTGTGTGTGTGTACCTTGATGGAGTTGTGCTTGTTGATTCGTGGTCTGAAGTTGTTGGGGTCTCTCCTGAATGTGATTTCCAGCAGCGACAGAAACCGGTTCATCCCCGCTAACAGACCCTGAGGACTGATGACACACAGGGAGATTAATAATCAGGAATAGTTCATAAAGCTTCACAGGGAGATTAATAATCAGGAATAGTTCATGAAGCATCACAGGGAGATTAATAATCAGGAATATAATCCTTCAGGGTTTTATTTTATTAATGTTTTATTGTAAATGTGTCTCACGTGTTAGCGACGGTCATCTTGGAGGGAATCCCGTCGAACACGATGACTCTGTCGGCCAGGTAGGTCGCCATGATGAAGTCATGCTCCACCACAAACGCTGTCTTCTTGGCGTGGAGGATGTACCTGCACACACACACACACACACACACACACACACACACACACACACACACACACACACACACACACACACACACACACACACACACACACACACACACACACACACACACACACACACACACACACACACACACACTCAGACAGAAGGAAGAGGAAACAGGGAGGAAAATCATGTGAAGCAAGAAGGAAAGGAAGGAAGGAAGGGAAAGGAAAGGAAAGGAAAGGAAAAGGAAGGAAGGAAGGAAGGAAGGAAGGAAGGGAAGGGAAGGAAAGGAAGGAAAGAAAGAAGGAAGGAAAGAAGAAGGAAAGAAAGAAGGGAGGGAGGAAGGAAGAAAGAAGAAAGGAAGAAACAAAAGGAAAGAGGGAGGGAGGGAAGGAAGGAAGGAAAGGGAAGAAGGAAGGAAAGGGAAGAAGGAAGGAAGGGAAATAAGGAAAAATTAAAGAAGAATGTGGAGGAAAAGACGGAAAATATGAAGGAAACATGATAAATATGAATGGAGAGTTAGATAAGAGTTGAGAGAAATATGACAGAAAGAAAGAAAGAAAGAAAGAAAGAAAGAAAGAGAGAGAGAGAGAGAGAGAGAGAGAGAGAGAGAGAGAGAGAGAGAGAGAGAGAGAGAGAGAGAGAGAGAGGGAGGGAGGGAAGGAAGGGAAGGAAGGAAGGAAAATAAGGAAAAATTAAAGATGAATGTGGAAGAAAAGACGGAAAATATGAAGCAAACATGATAAATATGAATGGAGAGTTAGATAAGAGTTGAGAGAAATATGACAGAAAGGAAAGAAAAGGAAAGGAGGGAAGGAAAGGAAAGGAAAGGGAGGGAAGGAAGGAAGGAAGGAAGGAAGGAAGGTAGTGTGTGATG
>NC_081533.1:33900011-33977511 GCF_030273125.1 Centropristis striata
CTCATCTAAAGCCGTCTCAAAATATAATTAGATAATTAATTAATTAAGAAAAAAAAGAAGTGTTGCAGCAGCACAAACAGATAAATCCAGATTAGTAGAGAAAGGTGAAAATAAAATAAAAAATAATGTGATAATATTTTAAAAAATTAAGTACAGAAAATAAAAGTAAGACAGAGATGAATAAATAGAGAAGGATTTTAAAAAATATATAATAAAATGGAAAAAAAACGGTAGAAAAAATATATTTATAATTAAAGTATATACAAATGACAAATAATAAAATAATGTGATAATATTTTAAAAAATTAAGTACAGAAAATAAAATATATTTTTAAAAAATATATAATAAAAAATATATAAAATGAGAAAAAAAACGGTAGAAAAAAAACTATCATTAAACTTTATAGGTTTTTTTTTCTACAGTTTTTTTTCTCATTTTATATATATTTTATTATATTTTTTTTAAATATATTTTATTTTCTGTACTTAATTTTTTAAAATATTATCACATTATTTGTATTTTATTTTTTATATACATTAATTATTAAAGTATATAAAAAAATTAAAATAACAAATAAGTAGAGATTAAATAGAAGGGAAAAATATAAAATGCGGGAAAAAAAACGGTAGAAAAAAAACTATTAAACTTTAATTATGGGTTTTTTTTCTACCGTTTTTTTCTCATTTTATATATTTTTTTAAATATATTTTATTTTCTGTACTAAATTTTTTAAAATATCACATTATTTGTATTTTATTTTGTATTTTTATTTTTTTATATACTTGAATTATTAAAGTATATAAAAAAAATAAAAATAACAAATAAGTAGAGATTAATAGAGAAGGGAAAAAATATAAAATGAGAAAAAAAATCAGGTAGAAAGAATATATCATATATAAATTACAGTTCATAAAAATAAAAATCAGAAAAATAAGTAGAGAGGAAGAGAGAAGGGTAAAAAAATTTTTGATAATAAAAATCAAGAACCGAAAAAAGAGATTATAGAGAAATTATATAAAAATAAAAAAGACAAATAAGTACATTTAAGTCGAGAAAGTAAAATATATATATATAACTTAAATCTATAGAAAAATATATTTTTTAATAAAAAATTTAGAAGTACAGAAGATAGTTGAGGGGGAAAATAATTTGGAAGTATATAAAATAAAAACTATACACAAGGAATTAAACCCAAAATAATAAATCAAGTAAAACAGGCACAAAAACGTTATTTCTGTAACTTCTTAATGCATGTTGATCAGAAATTCTTTAAAGGCATCACAGGGGAAGTTTTATTAGTGAACGATGAAGAAATGGATCAAACTGACCTTGAACTTGGGGCTGATGGTCTGAGGCTTGTAGCTCACGTTCAGGATGGGAACGTCTCCTGGAAAACACACACACACACACACACACACACACACACACACACACACACACACACACACACACACACACACACACACACACACACACACACACACACACACACACACACACACACACACACACAGAGAGGAGTCAGTGTGTGTGTGTGTGTGTGTGTTTTCTTGCATTCTAGTGTTTCATATTTTTATTGATGTGTATACAAAAAAAACAGAGGGACAATTTCTTGCATTCTTGCAGGGAGATTATTTATCCACCAATTTCCAATCCAAGGTATATAGTCTAGACGGAATTGTCCAAGAAGTGAAAGTGAGGAGCATTTATGGGTACAAGTCAGGAACTGGCCTACTTTACTTATTTCAAGGGTGCTGAATCCAAAAAAAAATGGTTCCCAAGCGAAATTTTGAGTTTTTGACCTTCTCATTTGCATATCAAAATGGCGGCCGTTGGACCATTGTCCCCTAGTTTTTTTGTAAGTAGGCAATCAAAGATGAGGAAATTAAGTTTCTAGATCTATAGTCTAGGGTCAGAGCAAGAATATAGTGGAGGCTCAGTGTCTTTTTATATATATATATATATATATATATATATATATATATATATGCAAAATACCAACTTTTAAGGTAATGCTTAAGAAATTAAGCATTATTTGTGTCATTTTTTTAAGGCCGACATAAATATTCAATCAATATCACTTTTAAATGTTCCAATTGGTATTTTGCATATATATATATATATATATATATATATATATATATATATATATATATATATATACATGCATAAAAAAGCCTCCACTATATTCTTGCTCTGACTCTAGACTATAGATCCAGAAACTTAATTTCCTCATCTTTGATTGCCTACTTACAAAAAAACTAGGGGACAATGGTCCAATGACTGAGCAAGATGGGCAATTGGCCATTTGATACAAATTAGAAGGTCAAAAACTCAAAATTTCGCTTGGGAACCATTTTTTTTGGACTCAGCACCCTTGAGATATGTAAGGTAGGCCGGTTCCTGACTTGTACCCATAAATGCTCCTCACTTCTTATAGGAGGCCTTTATTCTGAAATCCATCTAGATTAATAAGCATGCATTGGATTTCAAGGTGCACCTGAATACACCATTCTCCCACTGATGTAAATTGTGTGTGTGTGTGTGTGTGTGTGTGTGTGTGTGTGTGTGTGTGTGTGTGTGTGTGTGTGTGTGTGTGTGTGTGTGTGTGTGTGTGTGTGTCTCACCTCCTCCGTCAGGTTTGAGTCCTCCGGCCAACATCCTGATGAAGGTCGTCTTCCCCGTCCCTGCACACACACAAACATTAAATATTAAACAATAACAAACATGGAGAGCACTGTATGAAACATCAACATGTATTTTTTGTTACAAAACAATTTTACTTATTTAGTGAAAATGTCCACCGTTGATTTTGTTTTTTTTTAGCTACTGACAAATTAAATACGGTGGAATTATTTGGTTATTATTATACATTATTTTGTTTTACTAAGTGCCAATTTAACATAATTTATTTTTTTGTTTATTATATTTTTTAAGTGTGTCACATTTGAAATGATAAATAAAATAATAATATAATTTGTCACATTTAATTTCTATATATATTAAAATAATATAAATTATAAATAAATAAACATTTTTCTTATTTTGTCACATTGAATTTCTGTATTTTTAAAATAATAAAATAAATAATATTTGCAATAATAAAACAAAAACAAATAATCATTATTGCTATTATTGTTACAATTGTTAATATTTTATAGAATTTGTCACATTGAAATTCTGTGCTTATGGAATTGATTCTGTTTAATTACTAGATAGTAGAATAATAATATATGTTGCCCATAATTGGGCTCTATTGGACTTTAAATACAGTTAATAAAGACCTGATGCAAAAGAATAAAAAAATTAAAGTAGAAAAGCCAAATTTGACTAAAATTCAGCAGCCGTACAAGATTTTTTAAAATAAAATTCAGTTTAAAACCAGCAAACATTTAAAATGTGAATATTTCTAAATAATCAGACCAGACTTCAGTTTCCAGCTCAGTACTCTAACAAAACAATAAATTAAATAACTTCAACATATAAACACGCAACGATTGTGGGATTAATAAAGTAATCTTCTTCTTCTAAAACGTCATTATTGTAATAAGTAATAACTGACCGTTCTCTCCCAGCATCACCATGATCTCAGAGTCTGTGAACTCTCCCGCTTTGATCTCCAGAGAGAACTCGCCCATCGTCTTCGTCATCTCTGGGTACTAAACAACAACAACAACAACAACAACAACAACAAACATCAGCAGCCACTCTCACACAGACAAACCTCCTCAAATCCTGTTTATTACAGAAAACATTCACATTTTTATACAAAAGAAACATTTCGGTAACGATTCTGACGTCCTAAAGATTCCTCTCACTCTAACTCTAAATATAAATATGAAATGAAGTGAGAGTGTGGTACCTGGTAGTGCCTGAGTCTCTACTATATATTTATATATATATTTATATGAAATGAACCTGGTAGTGCCCGAGTCTCTACTATATATTATTATATATATTTATATGAAATGAACCTGGTAGTGCCCGAGTCTCTACTATATATTATTCTATATATTTATATGAAATGAACCTGGTAGTGCCCGAGTCTCTACTATATATTATATATATTTATATTAAATGAACCTGGTAGTGCCCGAGTCTCTTCTGTATATTATTATATATATTTATATGAAATTAACCTGGTAGTGCCCGTGTCTCTTCTATATATTATTATATATATTTATATTAAATGAACCTGGTAGTGCCCGTGTCTCTTCTATATATTATTATATATATTTATATTAAATGAACCTGGTAGTGCCCGTGTCTCTTCTATATATTATTATATATATTTATATGAAATTAACCTGGTAGTGCCCGAGTCTCTTCTATATATTATATATATTTATATTAAATGAACCTGGTAGTGCCTGAGTCTCTTCTATATATTATTATATATATTTATATGAAATTAACCTGGTAGTGCCCGAGTCTCTACTATATATTATTATATATATTTATATGAAATTAACCTGGTAGTGCCCGAGTCTCTACTATATATTATTATATATATTTATATGAAATTAACCTGGTAGTGCCCGAGTCTCTTCTATATATTATATATATTTATATTAAATGAACCTGGTAGTGCCTGAGTCTCTTCTATATATTATTATATATATTTATATGAAATTAACCTGGTAGTGCCCGAGTCTCTACTATATATTATTATATATATTTATATGAAATTAACCTGGTAGTGCCCGAGTCTCTACTATATATTATTATATATATTTATATGAAATTAACCTGGTAGTGCCGAGTCTCTTCTGTATATTATTATAAAATGTATATATTAACCTGGTAGTGCCTGAGTCTCTACTATATATTATTATATATATTTATATTAAATGAACCTGGTAGTGCCCGTGTCTCTTCTATATATTATTATATATATTTATATGAAATTAACCTGGTAGTGCCCGAGTCTCTTCTATATATTATATATATTTATATTAAATGAACCTGGTAGTGCCTGAGTCTCTTCTATATATTATTATATATATTTATATGAAATTAACCTGGTAGTGCCCGAGTCTCTACTATATATTATTATATATATTTATATGAAATTAACCTGGTAGTGCCCGAGTCTCTACTATATATTATTATATATATTTATATGAAATTAACCTGGTAGTGCCGAGTCTCTTCTGTATATTATTATAAAATGTATATATTAACCTGGTAGTGCCTGAGTCTCTACTACATATTATTATATATATTTATATGAAATGAACCTGGTAGTGCCCGAGTCTCTTCTGTATATATTTATATATATTTATATGAAATTAACCTGGTAGTGCCCGAGTCTCTTCTATACATTATTATATACATTTATATGAAATGAACCTGGTAGTGCCTGAATCTCTACTATATATTATATATATTTATATGAAATGAACCTGGTAGTGCCCGTGTCTCTTCTATATATTATCATATATATTTATATGAAATGAACCTGGTAGTGCCTGAGTCTCT
This sequence comes from Centropristis striata, assembly GCF_030273125.1. Taxonomy (NCBI): domain Eukaryota; kingdom Metazoa; phylum Chordata; class Actinopteri; order Perciformes; family Serranidae; genus Centropristis; species Centropristis striata. The sequence continues at coordinate 33,905,494 of NC_081533.1, forward strand.
TCTATATATTATTATATATATTTATATGAAATTAACCTGGTAGTGCCTGAGTCTCTTCTATATATTATTATATATATTTATATGGAATGAACCTGGTAGTGCCTGAGTCTCTTCTATATATTATATATATTTATATGAAATGAACCTGGTAGTGCCCGAGTCTCTACTATATATTATTCTATATATTTATATGAAATGAACCTGGTAGTGCCCGAGTCTCTACTATATATTATTCTATATATTTATATGAAATGAACCTGGTAGTGCCCGAGTCTCTACTATATATTATTATATATATTTATATGAAATTAACCTGGTAGTGCCCGAGTCTCTACTATATATTATTATATATATTTATATGAAATTAACCTGGTAGTGCCTGAGTCTCTTCACTTCCTCCTCGTTGGCTGTTTCTGCCACCTTGAAGACCAGCGAAGCTTCACGAAACCTGAGATTCTCCGTGGGAACGTAACCGTCCAGGAAGATGTTGATGCCTGAAGGGAAATAAAGACGTTATAGACAGAATCAGGAGGAAATTATTGTCATTTAAGTTCATACTCATTCATTCATTTCATTAGTTGATTTGTAGCCAGAAATTTTAGGATTAATATGAATCAGAATCTAAAACTCTCGATGATACCAAAAGTTTATATTTTAGAACAAACATGAATAAATATTTTAGATATAAACGGGCTACAGTTTTTAAATTCACAGGTGATTTATTAAGATTTATCCACAAGGAATTTTGTGCTTTATTTATTATTTTATTTTTGATGCAGTTTAAAACTAATTAAATCACAAATAAAATATCAAGCCATCAGACTGACATATTGTTTTTTTGCCAATTATTGAAAAATCAATAGATTAATCTTTGGAAGCATTTAAGGTTATTGCTAGAGCAAAAAATATAAAAATCAAACATTATTATTTTATTATTATTTTTTAAATATTTTTTATTATTAAATGCATTTTTAATTTATTTCTTTATTCATGTATTTTTTACTTTATTAATTGCCATCTCGGTTACAGCTGTTACATTATTATTTTATTATTATTTAAATATTTTTTATTATTAAATGCATTTTTAATTTATTTCTTTATTCATGTATTTTTTACTTTATTAATTGCCATCTCTGTTACAGCTGTTACATTATTATTTTATTATTATTTAAATATTTTTTATTATTAAATGCATTTTTAATTTATTTCTTTATTCATGTATTTTTTACTTTATTAATTGCCATCTCTGTTACAGCTTTTATATTATTTGTCAATTAAAAAATTTTAATCTGTAAATTATTATTGTCATGATTCTTACACTACTTTAATTTTACTCAATAAAATGTTTTTTTGTCCGTACCCTCTCGGACGCTGAAGGGCATGGTGACGACGCCGTACGCGCTCGGCACGCCGTACAGACAGCAGATGAAATCAGACAGATAGTCCAACACACTGAGGTCATGCTCCACCACGATGATGTACCTGAAACACACACACAAGCATATACAATATTAGAACAAAAAACGTAATATGACACAGAAAAATATTGTGAAAATTATTTAAAAATCTATTTAAGAAAAACAGTAAGTAATGAAATAGTAAATATAAAAAGACATACAAATTAATAAAAGAAAAATGAAAGAAATAAAAAATATTATGAAGGTAAAAGTAAATAGTAAATACAAAAAGACAAAGAAACTATTTAATGTGCAATAAAAAATATAAAATCAAAGAAAAACTGTAAATATTAAGTATGAAAAGACAAAGCAGCAATAAAAAAAACATACAAAAGAAATAAAAAATAGCCATTAAAGAAAAAAAAGTATATATAAATAGACAAATAAAATAAATAACAGCTAGAAAATCCCTTAAAAAACATTCATATTAAAGTATTAAAAAAACAAATGTATAAAAAAAAGAATAAATGTAAAAAAATAAATAAAATACAAAATCCAGCAAATTAAACAGTTAACAGTAAATATAAAATTGCAAATGCAACATATTACAATAAAAATATATATAATATATTTACATTCAAGAGATAATATTGCAAAGGAGGTAAAAAGTTTTCTGATAAGTTAATATTACTTAGTAGAAGTAGAAAAAACGAACAAATTTGGAGGAATAAAACAACAATAATTAAATACTTTATTTTTGAGTAATAAATGATTTTTTATTGAGTAATAAAGGAGCAGTGTACCTGTCCGGAGTGATGAGCGAGCGGATGGTGATGGCGGCCTTCAGCCTCTGTTTCACATCCAGGTAACTGGACGGTTCATCAAACATAAAACTACAACAGCAGAAGAAGAGTCACTGTGTGTTCACGTTAAAATAATAATAATATTAATAATAAAATAGTTAGTGTTTGCTCACATGTCGGCTCTCTGGATGCAGACGACGGCGCAGGCGAACCTCTGCAGCTCTCCTCCGGACAGATCCTCCACGTTCCTCTCCCGCAAGTGACTCAGATCTGCCCGGCAACAGCAGAAAAATCAGCCAATCACAAGACAGACGAGAATGGTTTAACAAAGAACTGTTCACTGTTGGTTCTAATGTGTTTTATTTATTTATTATTTTTATGTTTTAATTAATTTAACAAAATAACACATTATAATTTAGTTTAAGGAGGTAAAATTGTGAGTAAAAATTTTTAAATTTTTCCTCTTTTTTAATTACTGAATATTTCATTTTTATTTATTTATTAACTTGCTGTAAGATGTTATATATATATAGAAATATATGTTGTGTGTGTGTGTGTGTGTGTGTGATTTACCTAGCTGATCACACACAATCGACTGTGTGTCTGTGTCGTCTTTCCTGCTCAGGATGGCCCCTACTGACCCCTGCAGGCAACACCAAGAATTACAACCAGAACCAACACCATAAACATTGAAAATAAAATCATTCAAAACAAATTCATAACATCAGAAAGGAAAAAGAAATTATCCTTTACTAAAATTAGAATTTAAAAAAAAAACACTTTTTTGTACAATTTATAGTGTTTAACTAAATAAAATTAATAAAATTGCCATTTTTACCCATTAATCTACACTAAATAACCCATAATGAGAAAGTGAAAATATGTTCCAAATGTTTTTTTTTTTAATTTTATGAAAAATAAAAAACAGAAATGTCTTATTTAGATTTCATATTTAATGAGCTGATTCTTTTCTTATATTATCCTATATTGTGATTATTTCTGTAATCGTTTGGTAACTTTGGAGCAATCTGCATCCTTCGGTATAAATAAAGTTCTGTCTTATGATATCATACGTTTGTTTCCAAAAGTAGTAGCTAAAGCTGTTAAATAAATGTAGCACAGTAGAAAGTGCATTATTTCCCTGTGAGACGTGGAGGAATAAAGGTAGAATAAAGTGGAAAGACAGTATTTAACTGTATTTCCAGATAGATAGATAGATAGATAGATAGATAGATAGATAGATAGATAGATAGATAGATAGATAGATAGATAGATAGATAGATAGATAGATAGATAGATAGATAGATAGATAGATAGATAGATAGATAGATAGATAGATAGATAGATAGATAGATAGATAGATATTATAATAATAAAAAATAATTGTAAAATTAAAGTAAAGCTGGGGCCTGAAGAGGATGGAAGCTGCCGAAATATATTTTTTTGAAAAAAAATAAAAAACAATAATTAATATGCCATTAAAAGCATAAAAAACATTAACAATTTAAAAATAAACGTTAAAATAAATAAATGGGAAAATGAAATAGGGAAATAAATAAAAAAGCAGAAATAAAATAAGAAATAATATCAATTTATGTTTATATTAAAGTGGATTATTTCCCTGTGAGACGTGGAGGAATAAAGGCAGAATAAAGTGGAAAGACAGTGTTTAAGTGTATTTCCCTGCAGGGTGTGCAGGTCTTGTGTACCTTCACGGTCTTTGGGATCTGGTCCACGTACTGCGGTTTGACGATGGCCCGCAGGTCGTCCTCCAGGATTTTGGTGAAGTAGTTTTGCAGCTCAGAACCTCTGAAGTAGGTCAAGATCTCCTGCCAGTCTGGAGGATTCTGGGTCACGGGACAGAAAAACACTTTAATGATTATCACATGTCCAAAAGGGCTTTCATTTTGCTCCGACAGCAACCAGAGATTTATAATTAAAGACAGTTTTATTCTCTTATTCTGTTAAATGACAGTACAGGGTCACATTCACAACGTTTTAGCTCAACAAACCTTAAAAAATACCTTAAAAATGTCATAACTCCACTCATCTGGTTCTGTTTTTTTTGTTAGTTTCTGTTTCAATAACTATACTAGTATTAGTCAGGGCTATACATGTATGTAGCAAACTATTTTTATTTAATTTACTAGTATTATCATTTGAGTTGATGTTGCTCTTGTCATCAATGTTATCACCCCATGATAAGGTTTACATGGGGCAGATACACTCACTATAATTAAGGCTGTTATTATGATTTTCGAATTATTATTATCTTTATTTTTTTTTTTCTGATTTTCAAGTTGCCTATCAATTTAGGTATAAGTATGTCTTTGTAAGAGTATTGTGATAGAGTTTAAATCAGGGGTCTCAAACTCAAATTACTTGGGGGCCGCTGGAGGCAGTATCAAAATGACCAAAAAAAGACACAAAATGACAAAAAAGACACAAAATGACAAAAAAAAGACACAAAATGACAAAAAAGACACAAAATGACAAAAAAAAAGACACAAAATGACAAAAATGACACAAAATGACAAAAAAGACACAAAATGACAAAAAAGACACAAAATTACAAAAAAAAGACACAAAATTACAAAAAAGACACAAAATGGCAAAAAGACACAAAATGACCAAAAAAGGACACAGAATTACCAAAAAAGACACAAAATTATTAAAAAAAGACACAAAATGACAGAAAAAACTAAATTACTTAAAAAAAGACACAAAATGAGCAAAAAAGACACAGAATCACCAAAAAAGACATACTTTTTCAAAACAAAACAAAACATACAATTACTTTTTTTCTAAAAAAAAAAAAAAAAAACAATTATTAAAAAAAGACACAAAATTATCAAAAAAGACACAAAATTACAATAAAAGTAATTAAAGGGACCTTCCACAGACAACACGGTAAAGTACCATTCATATAAAACTCACATTAAACTTTCATATCAAGGTGGGGGCCACAAAATATCGTCACGAGGGCCACAATTGGCCCGCGGGCCGCGAGTTTGAGACCCCTTGTTTAAATGCTTTTGCAAGGATGTGATTTTGATTTTATATTATTTTTTAATTTTTTAAAACCATTTCTTTCTTTTTACGTTTTGATGAAAAGACTTGACATGTTTCCAAGATGTAGAGCAACATGTATGTGCTGTTTTGTTTTTCTTCAAATAAAAAGTTTAATAAAAAAAAATGTCATAAAGCAGATCTCCACCAGAGCTCTGCTCCATGAAGACATTTAGAAACAAAAACATGGATTTATTTCTCTCATACGGCGCCTAACTTTATTGTAAAGCTATCTTTCTATTGATCAGTCGATTAATGTAACAGTTAATTTCCCCCTAAAATATTTTAACAAACTATTTCATTGTATAATGCAGCACAAAAATTAAGAAAACAACTTAAAGGAGCAGTTAGGGGGGGGTGTTCAAACAAAAAAAAAGAGAAAATGTTGTATATGTGAATAAGTTGTGAAACATAATTACTAATAAAGATATACTTAAAAAAAAAAAAAAAACCAGCATGTTTTCCCCAACCATTACAAGACTTAGGTGCAGCAACTAAGTGTATTTTCACAGCATCTAACACATTTTGCTGTCATTTCTGTTAGCGCTGCTTTTGTCTGAAAAATTTGTCAAATTTCACACAAAAATTTAAAACGAATTGCTGTTTAAAAAGGGGGTGTGCTTGCATCATTATGCTATCATATTATCATTACATGAGAGGCATTACATTGTCAGAAAGAGAAAAAATATATAACTGAGTGCAATTAATTCTAGGAAAATACATCCTCCCAGAAAATGTGGTTATTGTGACAGTCCTATCTTTTTGAGGTTTATCAAGTTTGCCAGTGTCACCACTAAGTGGCAGTAATATCTAAAGTTATGTTTTTCCAACCACCAATCATTCTCACATGAGGATAAGTGTTATTTTCTGACAATAAAACAAATATTTCTCTGCAAAAAAAAAAAAAAGTAGCAGTTAGTGTCTATAATGAGAACAGCTGGTCCACCTTAAAGGTCAGTCCACCTTAAGAGAGCTGAGCAGGAGGTGCAGCTGTAACGTTACTGATAATAATATATAATATTATTATTATGATAACTCTCTCTGCAGCTGCTGATGCAGACAAACTGCTGCAGCACATTTCTCTATTAAAGAGATCAGAGAGAAGATCGAGTGTTTCATTCAACTGATGTGCTATATATATATATATATATATATATATATATATATATATATACACATACATACATATATATATATATATATATATATATATATACATACATATATGCAGAATAACAGTTATGACAGAAATCATTAAAAAAAAATCCAAGTTTGATTTGGAATTTATATATATAAACACTTTTCCAATTGCCCACGAGAGTCACGAATGTTGCAAAAGTTGTAAATCAGTTTTCTCCACATATTGAAGTATTATCGTGTTTTTAGCCTCTCCTGTCCTCTCAGCTCTGTGTAAACAGCCTCTCCTGTCCTCTCCTCTCAGCTCTGTGTAAACAGCCTCTCCTGTCCTCTCCTCTCTGCTCTGTGTAAACAGCCTCTCCTGTCCTCTCCTCTCAGCTCTGTGTAAACAGCCTCTCCTGTCCTCTCCTCTCAGCTCTGTGTAAACAGCCTCTCCTGTCCTCTCCCCTCTGCTCTGTGTAAACAGCCTCTCCTGTCCTCTCCTCTCTGCTCTGCTCTGTGTAAACAGCCTCTCCTGTCCTCTCCTCTCAGCTCTGTGTAAACAGCCTCTCCTGTCCTCTCCTCTCAGCTCTGTGTAAACAGCCTCTCCTGTCCTCTCCTCTCAGCTCTGTGTAAACAGCCTCTCCTGTCCTCTCCCCTCTGCTCTGTGTAAACAGCCTCTCCTGTCCTCTCCTCTCAGCTCTGTGTAAACAGTGTTCATTCTTGGATTAGTTGGATTTTTTTCTCAAATAACTTGTTAATCTAGTTTTTATTTTCATTAATGAGCTGAATTAATTAGTTCAGGCTGACAAAATAGGAAATTATTCAGGAAAACTTGATCTTTCTGATAACAAAAAGTTTTTTTTAGCAAACAAATATTTCAGTTGGTCAGCAGCTCCACCCTCATGTTATCTCTGAACAGCATGTCCCACTCCCACACACTGACTGTGTGTGTGTGTGTGTGTGTGTGTGTGTGTGTGTGTGTGTGTGTGTGTGTGTGTGTGTGTGTGTGTGTGTTTAACACTCACATCGAACCTGCCCAGGTTTGGTTTCTGTTTCCCGGCCAGGATCTTCAGAGCCGTGGACTTGCCGATACCGTTGGTCCCGACCAGACCCAGAACCTCACCGGGCCGGGGGATCGGCAGTCTGCAAACACCAGTGGTGGAAGAAGTATTCAGATCCCTCACTTAAGTAAAAGTACTAATAAAATACTGTGAATTTACTCCACTACAAGTAAAAGTCCTGCATTCAAAACTTACTGAAGTAAAAGTACAAAAGTATCAGCACCAAAATGTACTTAAAGTATCAAAAGTAAAAGTACTCGTTATGCAGAATGGACCCACTCAGATTGTTTTATATATTCTAAATATATTATAAGATTATTTGTATTGATGCATTTATATAAGTAGCATTTTACTGTTGTCCAGATAGGACTAATGTTAACTACTTAACACACTGTTATGTTTTATAAATGTGGAATCATATTAAATATATGGTATTTTTTCATGTTGAATCTGAAAAGTAACTAAAGCTGTCAGCTAAATGTAGTGGAGTAAAAAGTACAATATTTGCCTCTAAATGTAGTGGAGTAGTAGTATAAAGTGACATAAAATGAAAATACTCAAGTAAAGTACAAGTACCTCAAAATTGTACTTAAGTACAGTACTTGAGTAAATGTACTTAGTTACTTTCCACCACTGGCAAACACACACACACACGTTTTATCAGAGTTTTATCAGACCATGAAATAACCCGTCAGTGTGGACTTCAGACCTCAGGACGCTACAAAGAACAGGGGAAGAAATATTTGGATGTTTTACTTTAAAAAAAAAAAAAAAAAAAAGTAAAGGTAGAAAATAAATGGAAGAAGAAACCTTCAAAACATTTCTGTTGGGAAATTATAACATTTGGTTGAATGCAAACAAGGAAAACTTTCATAGTTGGACTAGCAGAATTGTTGGGAAATAAATGATAGATAGATAGATAGATAGATAGATAGATAGATAGATAGATAGATAGATAGATAGATAGATAGATAGATAGATAGATAGATAGATAGATAGATAGATATTATAATAATAACAAAATAATTGTAAAATTAAAGCAAAGCTGGGGCCTGAAGAGGATGGAAGCTGCCGAAATATATTTTTAGAAAAAAAATAAAAAAATAAAACAATAATTAATATGCCATTAAAAGCATAAAAAACATTAACATTTAAAATTTTAACAATTTAAAAATAAATGTTAAAATAAATAAATGGGAAAATGAAATAGGGAAATAAATAAAAAAGCAGAAATAAAATAAGAAATAATATCAATTTATGTTTATATTATTTTGGGACATTTAAATATATATATATATACTGTGTAATGAGGTGATCAGTCACACTTAATAATAATTATAATAATGAATCAGATTTAAAGAGCGCTTTTAAAAAGGTGTAATTCTCCTCCAGGATCCTGTCCTGTTAAAAGCTGCAACAATCGCCTCACTTCCTTGATGTTGCGTTCAGGGCCTCCACGTTAGAGAAACTAATGAAATAACTGATCTTTAACTGACCGGTGCAGTTTGAAGGAGTTGGCGCAGTATCTGTGTGTGGTTTCCTTCTCCAGGTTGCTGGGCAGGTTGACAATCGACAAAGCTCCAAACGGACATTTCTGTTACCAAAAATACAGACAGAAATAATTAAAAAACATGGCTGCAGTGATTCTATTTGTCTTGATGCTGGTCAGATATTATAACAGTCTCTGATTACTAGGGCTGTCAGCGTTAACGCGTTAATCGAGATTAGATTAATGCAATCCATAACGCGTTAATTTTTTTTAATCGCATTTTAATCGCAAGTCTTTTTGCTATTATTTATTTTTGAAGCAGAGTGACCTGATACATTGAATCTCTCAAAGTAAGCACTATGTTACTTTATTCCTCTTAATACTTGGAAGTTGTTTCCTGCCTCTAAGCCATTTTTATTTTTTTATTTTGAAATAGACAAGTGGTACTTTATTTGAAAAACTGTATTAGCTGTATTAACTGTATTAAAAAGTGTTTGTGGTAACAAATTATTTACATTATGGGCTTAAAACTGCCTTTAAATGCGAAATAACAGAATTTTAAACATGTAATTCAAAACGCGATTAATCAAGATTAACCATGGAAATTCTGCGATTAATCGCCATTAAAAAAATTAATCATTTGACAGCCCTAAAAAAAAAAAAGTGATAATAATAAAAAGTGTTTGTGGTAACAAATGATTTACATTATGGGCTTAAAACTGCCTTTAAATGCGAAATAACAGAATTTTAAAAATGTAATTCAAAACGTGATTAATCGCGATTAACTATGGAAATTCTGCGATTAATCGCGATTAAAAAAATTAATCATCTGACAGCCCTAAAAAAAATAAAATAAATAAAAGTGATAATAATAAAAAGTGTTTGTGGCAACAAATGATTTACATTATGGGCTTAAAACTGCCTTTAAATGCGAAATAACAGAATTTTAAACATGTAATTCAAAACGCGATTAATCGCGATTAACTATGGAAATTCTGCGATTAATCGCAATTTAAAAAATTAACCATTTGACAGCCCTAAAAAAAATAAAAGTGATAATAATAAAAAGTGTTTGTGGTAACAAATGATTTACATTATGGGCTTAAAACTGCCTTTAAATGCGAAATAACAGAATTTTAAACATGTAATTCAAAACGTGATTAATCGCGATTAACTATGGAAATTCTGCGATTAATCGCAATTTAAAAAATTAACCATTTGACAGCCCTAAAAAAAATAAAAGTGATAATAATAAAAAGTGTTTGTGGTAACAAATGATTTACATTATGGGCTTAAAACTGCCTTTAAATGCGAAATAACAGAATTCTAAACATGTAATTCAAAACGCGATTAATCGCGATTAACTTTGGAAATTCTGCGATTAATCGCGATTTAAAAAATTAATCATTTGACAGCCCTACTGATTACTAAAGATAAAATATAATGTGAGACTTTACCTTGATGCAGATGCCGCAGCCTATACACAGGGACTCTGAGATCCACGCGATTTTACTCTGAGGAGTCACTTCAATACACAGCTTACCTGCACACACACGTTCAAATACAAGTTAGTGTCCAGTTAAACCCAAAACATGCAACAGAGGCCTGAAAGGTTTGTTTTCTGAAATAAAAAAAATAACATTTTTCAGAAGTAGAAATAACTGCTGGATTCTCACATTTCTGACGGTCCTTGAACGAACCACAGTTATAATGACATGAATCATATATTGTTATTGTTCTTATTCCATATATGATTTCATCACTATTATTATTGGGTGCACATGTGTGAGTAAGTAAGTGTATATGTGGTGAATATGGAATAGCTTGTCTACCTGCACTCTTCAATTAATTTATAATTATATATATATATTCGATGTTTTATTTTGTTGCCACTGTTTTTAAATTATTTTATGCTTTTTTGTAAAGTGACCTTGGGTGTTCTGAAAGGCGCTTATAAATAAAATGGATTATTATTATTATTATTATTATTATTATAATTGATTTTTGTTTGTTTTCTGTGTTTTTTTAAGATAATAAAGTATAACATAATATAAATAAAGTTGAATTGAATTTAATATTATGTTGTCATTATGTTCTGTATGTTAAGTTTGTGTTCTTTATAATGTAAAGTTTTAACATTTAGGTAGAGGGTTTAAATAAACACACTGTGTTTTTCTGCCTCTTTCTGCACTTTATATTATTATTTTTTAATGTTTGTTGTATTTGTAATTTTCAATCATGTAAAATAAAACTAAACTATTAGCTTAATTTTGTGGAATTTAAAATGAAAAATAAAAATCATGTGAAACAAACACTTCTGCCAAGAAAAAAAATAACCAACCCTAGGCTTAAAACTGTGATAATTAATCTAATCTTTATTCCACGTCTAAAAAAACGTTTAAATTTCGTCAATCAGTGCACTATCAATTAAAAAACAATCAATTCTATGATCTTCAGCGACTCTGTGAAGTCATGAATGAAAACTCACATGACGAATACTCAGTGAAAAATATTATACAAGTAGATTCCAATTATTGTAAAATAAATTATAAAACGAAGGTAAACTTGAGTTTCTTTTTTTCTGATTTCTGTCATTCTAACTGTGTTATTCTGCTCAAAGACATGTTTAAGTTGTTTCCACTTCTAGCCATGATTGTTCTGATTCCATAGATCTGCAGGACTTATAGATTTATAGAGATTAAGGCTTGTTAGGGTTAGAGGTTTGAGTCTGTGTGGATAGAAACACCAGATGAACCAGCACTCACCCATGCGGACCACCGGGCAGCTCTTCTTGCACTCCTGACGGCATTTCTTGGGTTTGCATTTGTCGTGGTTGACGATGGCGATCCTGGTGTTTTTATCCGCCATGATGGAGGGCTGGAATGACGGACGCTAGCACCTGTGGAGCTAGAAGCAAAGATAAGAGTTAACTGGGTGACTCATTGAGAAAAAATTTACATTTACTCATTTAGCAGACACTTTTATCCAACGCGACTTACAGCAAGAAAAAAGGGAAACAATTAAGGTATAGTGCAATAAGAGGCGTTAGTGCAGCAATAAGTGCTAGTGACAATTATTTAAGGCAGGGGTTCCCAAAGTGTGGTGCATGGACCCCTGGGGGTGCGTGAGCTGCTGCTAGGGGGTGCGCGAGATGAAAAATGTAATGGTGGTCTGATAATTACACAATTAAATTTTTCCCCCCACACAATAAAGACGTGTTATTAATTAATTAATAAATAAATACAGGCTATTCAGTTTTGTCATTTTTTGTTCATTTTTGCATCTATTTTGGTTGTTTTGTGTCTTTTCCTGTCATTTTTGCATCTATTTTTGGTTGTTTTGTGTCTTTTTCTGTCATTTTTGCATCTATTTTTGGTTGTTTTGTGTCTTTTTTGGTCATTTTTGCATCTATTTTTGGTTGTTTTGTGTCTTTTTTGGTCATTTTTACATGTATTTTTGGTCAATTTCAAAATGCACTTCATCTTAAGATGAAGCTAAAAAGTTATCTTCTTCCATTTTTCCAGCCTGTGTTATGATAACGGGTGTGTTCACTCCACGCTCATTTAAATTTGCTGCAATTTTTGTTCAATGCAGCTCAAATCAACATTTTCCCAACTTCCTGAGCCTGTCATCATCCTCTTCGCTCTTAAAAGTGGAAACTTGCACATAACTTTGTTGCATTATATTGAAACTGTGTTTCAGATTAATTCAAATACGAGAGCTCATTGTTGTGATGGTGATTATTTTATATGTGTGTTCTCATTTGAGCATGATTAAACATGCCTCCTTTAATATGGCTCCAAAAAATCTTATTGCATTTTGCTTTTTTGAAGGTGTGGGGGATTGGGGGTGCGTCAACCTGGTTGGGACATAGAAGGGGGTGCACGGATAAAAAAGTTTGGGAACCGCTGCTTTAAGGAGTAGAATTATGGTGTGGTCTAGGAGAGAAGATGCTCTCTGAAGGTCTTCAGGAGGTTCTAAAGGTAGAGAGGGACGCCCCTGCTCTGGTAGAACTGGTAGTGTGTTCCACCAGCGGGGAACAAGAAGTGCAAAGAGTCTGGATTGTCTTGGACCAACGGGGGGCAGAGCCAGAACCGTTCATTGGAAGAGCCCAGCGGTGGTGAGGTAGCATATGTCTGGATCAGGGCGTTCAGAAGTGTCACTGATATGCCGTTTTTTTACCCAAAGAATCTTTTTATTCACATAAACTCTTAATTGAGATTATGTCAGTGTTTTACGTATTTTATCATGCAATGAAACTTCAAAATCATAGAAAATCGAAGGGAGTTTGGCTTTACGTTATATTAGATGTGTCACTCATATGCCGAACTTTGCCTTAAGTACCGATTAATTCTTATCAGCTCTTAATTTCGGGGCTATCATTAATATACGTATTTTAATGTACAAACAAACGTCAAAAATGCAAAAAAAAAATGTTTGGCTTTACGCTTCTTTACGTTATTGTTAGATGTCACTTTTATGCCGAGTTTCAGCAAAAAGTATTCATTTTCATGAATTCTTTACTCTTATACGATCAAACTTCAAAATGATAGAAAACCGAATGGAGTTTGGCTTTATGTTATATTAGATGTGTCACATATATGCCGAATATCCCCGAAGTACTTATTAATTTACATAATCCATTCAGTCAGAGTCTGATGTTTATTTATATCTTTTAAAATACAAGTAAACACAAAAATGATAGAAATCCGAAGGCAGTTTGGCATTACGTTGCTGACTTCAAAGACATTGCATGCATTTCAGAAAATATGAACTGTCTGAATCAGGTTCAGGTAGGTAGGAGCAGCACCGGAGACAACTTTATAGGCAGCATTAGAGATTTGAATTTGATGCTGCAGCAGGTAGCCAGTGGAGCTCAATGAGCAGCGGTGGGACATGTGACCTTTTAGGCTGGTTGTAGACCAGGACCACCGCGTTCTGGATCATCTGAAGCCAAACCGTAGCTTCTACCATTGATCCGACTTCACTTTGAGCGTCCTCAGTTCTTCCTGAACGTCTACATATGTGTTTTGTGAAGAAAAATTAAGAAATTGTTTTTAAGAGCGATCAGAAGAAACTGGTATCTCTGCTTTCCTCTGGAAAATCTCCCACCTTTTTACCATGGCGACATCTAATATAACAAAGCCAGACTCCATCATTATGACGTCTTATTGTATATTAAAATATATTGAGTAAAGACAGAATCTAAGTAAAGAACATATGAGAATTAATAGGTACTTCATGGAAATACGGCATATAAGTGACACATCTAATGTAACCTAAGCCAAACTTCCTGCGATTTTCTATCATTTTGAAGTTTCACTGCATATAAAAACATGTAAAACACCGACAGAATCTTAATTAACAGTTAATGGGAATTAATGGATTCTTGGGAAGAATTCGGCTTATAAGTAAGACATCTGAACGCATCGATTTAATGTAAAAAATGCATTTAATGCCACGTGTGTGGTTAATATATCGAGGCTATTTGAAGCAGGGAAGATCAAACATATTGATCCATTAAGCGGAGTTTGTCAGGAGGCGTTACAGTAGTCAAGTTTAGAGTTGATGACAGCTTGTGTCAGGAGTTGAGTGGCATGTTTAGTTAGATAAAGTCTGATTTTCAAGATGTTGTAAAGTGCAAAGCGGCATGACCGGGTAACTGAGGCGACATGACTGGAAAAGGTGAGTTGGTCATCAATCATCAGCCCTAAGTAGTCAGTTTTGATGTTGGAGTCATGGTGTATTGTAGGTTTAGCAGGGAGGACCAGCAGGTCAGTTTTTGAGAGGTTCAGCTGGAGGTAAATCATGTGTTTGTTAATGATGATATTCAGGTAGTGAAACCAGCAGACAATATCTAAACGTAGGGGACAGGGTTCAGGCTTGAACCTGAGTCCACACTGTTCACTCTGCTGAAGCAACACATTCATTTCTGAACAAAAACGCACAGCCTGTGCCTTTAACAATGGGCTGGCTGCCACAGATCCACGCCACAGCCCCAACCAGCCTCCAGCTGGCCCTGAGGGAAGCCACATTTCATGTGTTCTGGCTTTGACACAGATCCTGTTATAAAGAGTTCATTTCAAGGCGTCAGGAGGAGGACTTGACGTAAAGGAAGCTGCTGTGAAGCAGTCAAAGTGCTGCTCCGCAGTATTTAGTGAGTCAGTGAGTCACACCAGACTCCATTTAAAGCTCTGGCCTTTTATTGTTGCCTCGCCACTCACCCTCCATGCCTGCTGCTAGACCTGATTTAAGGCCTTTAGCCACTCAGAAGAGTCCGCCTGGTCTATTCGGCATATATCTGACACACCCTACCAAACATATGTGACTTAAAATGAACATTAAGTCTGTTATTCTACTAACAAGGTCCCCAGTATAGAGACGTGACGGGCGGTGGCAGCTCCAGATTTGTCCTTAAATAACCTGCTGATCAGTGACTCATTCATGCCGAATTACTCAGCCGATCACACTTATTGATCAAACATCTTGAATCGTGACTATATGTGTGTTTATATTTGCTGGTTGGCAAGGAAACACTAAATGAGCCAATTATTGAACAGAGTTTGGCTGAGAGAAGAGAAACGCACTATTTTCTGGGGGCCTCTGCTAGTAGAGAGAGAGAGAGAGAAGAGTATTTTCTAGACCTGGGGAGACGGGGATTCGAACCAGCGACTCTCCAGTTACAAGCCCGATTCCTAACCTCTAGGCCACGGACCGCTGTAACAGCAGCTGTGTTCTAAACTCCTGTCTGAAAACATCAATCACCTGTCCATGCGGCGTTATGAGCGCTCATAAGTGGTTATAAGGTGAGCTTGTGTCTGTAATGTGCCGCGCAGTGCGAGTGTTAGCTAACTAACGGGAGCTAGCGGTTAGCTAACGCCGTTAGCCGCGGAGCTAACGGCCCCGCTCTCTGACAGCTGCTCACCGGCCAACACAGCTCGTTTTTGTGGCCTTACAGCCCCCAAAAAAGGCCCAGAATCCGGGCGATAAGTTAAGAACTTACCCCTCTTCGGCCCCGGTGACTCGGCTCGAAAGAAAACAAACGAGAAACGACGTTTTGGACACAAATACTTCGCGTTGAAGTTACTTTTACTCCCAGCAACGTGTTCTTCTCCTCCTGGAGCCGGCTGGAAAGATGGCGGGAGCTACGTCACCAGAGCGCGACTCTTCTTCTTCTTCTTCGTGTTGTTTTATGGCGGTTGACAAACAACTTTTTGGTGTATTACCGCCACCTACTGATATGGAGTGTGGACCGGGACTTTACACATTCCTGAGTTTAACTAAATAATAATAAAATAATAATAATAAAAATTAATTAATTAATTAATTAATTAAAAAAAAAAAAGAGAAAGTACATAAATTATATTCTCTCTACTAATCTTGTTCTCCTAAGAGCGCGACTCTTGGTGACACCGCGGTGACGTCATTATAAAAGCGACCCCGATGCTTCAAAAGTGGGAGATTCGAAGTGGTTGCAGCAAAACAAACCGGATTTAAGCTTTGTTTGTGTCAAACAGCTTCATCTAATGCGCTGACACAACACACTGGAGATCTGTTCCGCTTCATAACTGTACGTTATTACTCACACTTCTATCCAAACACACACTTCTTTTTTAGTGGCTTTTTTAGTCGATCTACAGTGGATGAGTGTTAGCAGCTAACAGCTAGCCAGAAGCTCCATAACAAACTCCGTTAAAACAGTCGCTCAGTGTTCACTCTTATTTTGACATTCAATGCCTTTAAAATAAACAACTAATAATGTACTATTGTAATGTTATAGTCCACTTTTAAGCTCCGCTTAATGAATCAATATGTTTGATCTTCCCTGCTTCAAATAGCCTCGATATATTAACCACACATGTGGCACTAAATGCAATTTTTTACATTAAATTGATGCGTTCAGATGTCTCAATTATAAGCCGAATTCTTCCCAAGAATCCATTAATTCCCATTAACTCTTAATTAAGATTCTGTCGGTGTTTTACATGTTTTTATATGCAGTGAAACTTCAAAATGATAGAAAATCGCAGGAAGTTTGGCTTAGGTTACATTAGATGTGTCACTTATATGCCGTATTTCCATGAAGTACCTATCAATTCTCATAAGTTCTTTACTTAGATTCTGTCTTTACTCAATATATTTTAATATACAATAAGACGTCATAATGATGGAAAACCGGATGGAGTCTGGTTTTGTTATATTAGATGTGTCACTGATATGCCGTTTTTTTACCCAAATAATCTTTTTATTCACATAAACTCTTAATTGAGATTATGTCAGTGTTTTACACATTTTATCATGCAATGAAACTTCAAAATCATAGAAAAAATGAACAGAACCACAGGTTCAATATTTATAATAAAAAACAGTTGTGCAAAAAGAAACTGCAACTATGAGAACAAGCTTCAGATACTCGATACTTTTGAAAATGAGGATTGCATCCGGATACAACGTTACTTTGGAGTATCGATACTTTTGACAACCCGAGTAGGACGCATAGATGCGCCACCAACACGCACCAACAGCCTCATAGACCGCCATGGTAAAAAGGCGGGAAAATTTCCAGAGGAAAGCAGAGGTACCAGTTTCTTCTGATCGCTCTTAAAAAACAATTTCTTAATTTTTCTTCACAAAACACATATGTAGACGTTCAGGAAGAACTGAGGACGCTCAAAGTGAAGTCGGATCAATGATAGGAGCTACGGTTTGGCCAAAAAAGCTTTCTGTTCAAGGGGAACTTTCAGCTGTTTTTGCCGTTGATCGCTCTGCTCTGATTGGTGGCCCTGGTTGCTTGGCTACCAAAGTCTAAACTACGTGGCAGTGTCAGTACTGTACGGGTGAGAGTCCCGGGCCAGAGTCTAGCACCAAGGTTATTATAGTTAACGAAAACTAACGAAATAACGAAAACTAGAATTGAAAAAACATTTTCGTTAACTGAAATAAAAATAAAAACTAGAGTTTTAAAAAAACGATAACTAACTAAAACTGTATTTTGTGGTTACAAAACTAACTAAAACTAACTAAAATTATAGTGAAAATGTCCTTAGTTTTCGTTTTTGTCAACTTTTTTCATTCATAATTCAGTGTATTTATTTGAACATGCAACACATGGTGAATATGTTTACTGAGACTGGGATGTTTACACTAGAACCAAAATACAAAACAGTTAATAACCTTATTGGGGCTGAGATGATAAACCAAAGGAAATAAAGGCAAAAAATGTTATGACCTCTTTGAATCTCGCACCCAACAAATACCCCATTACAAAAAAACTAAAACTAACACTAAAACTAATAAAAAACTAACACTAAAACTAATAAAAACTAAACTAAAACTAAGCATTTTCAAAAACTAAAAACTAAACTAAAACTAGCAAACTCACTCTAAAAACTAACTAAAACTAACTGAATTTGAAAACAAAATTTCACAACGAAATTAAAACTAAAACTAAAGAAAAATCCAAAACTATTATAACCTTGTCTAGCTCACTCAAAATGTCTTTAGAGATCTCTAGTTTGACATGTTTCTGTTTCTCTTCGGTTGAAGGATGGCGACCCCGAGTAAGACGCCGCCCGGCGCCGACCCGAAGCAGCTGGAGCGGACCGGGACGGTCCGGGAGATCGGCTCCCAGGCGGTGTGGTCCCTCTCCTCCTGTAAACCGGGTCAGAGCCCTAAAAACCTCCAAACCCTCGACAACCAGTCTGCTGTGAGCCGGTTCAGTCTGATGTTTCTCTGTTTCTCCTGTTTCGTCTTCAGGCTTCGGAGTGGATCAGCTGAGAGACGACAACCTGGAGACGTACTGGCAGTCAGACGGGTCCCAGCCACACCTGGTCAACATCCAGTTCAGGTGAGTCATCACATACCTGGACATTTACCTGGACACTTAATTAGGGCCTCGGGGCAATCGCACCGAGCACTACTGTTATACTGTGGATTTCTTCTTCTTCCTCTTCCGGACGCTTTTCGTCCCGCTACTAGTCCTACAACTTAAAGAGTTGCAGGACAAATTATATATCAAAACGTGCGGTTTGATCGGGATCGGTGTGCTATTACTTTTCTCTACAGAATACAAATTTACTGCCCAAAATTTTGCATTGAAGTGAATGGGACGGCCGGAAAAAAAGAGCGAAAAAGAACAATAATTGGAGATTTTTAAACGTCTACTTCTCCGGCATAATTTCACCTAGAGACTCCATTTAAACTTTAAACAGTAGACACAAGTCTTGTGTATCGGTGTATTAATCCACGTTTCGATAGGTCTTATAGTTTTTTATCAATCCCTGTTCAATGACCATGATCATTTTTGGAGAAATTCTGAGATTATAATGGGTGTGTATTGCACGGAATGTTCGTTTCACAGTGTCACACAAAATGACTAAAAAAAGACACAAAATGGCAAAAAAAAGACACAAAATGACTAAAAAAAGACACAAAATGACCACAAAAAGACAAAATGATTAAAAAAAGACACAAAATGACCAAAAAAAGACACAAAATGAAAAAAAAGACACAAAATGACTAAAAAAAGACACAAAATGACTAAAAAAAAGACACAAAATGGCCAAAAAAAGACACAAAATGACTAAAAAAGACACAAAATGACTAAAAAAGACACAAAATGACTAAAAAAAAGACACAAAATGACTACAAAAAGACACAAAATGACCAAAAAAAGACACAAAATGACTAACAAAGACATGAAAAGAATTCAAAAATGGACAAAATAGCCCAAGACTCCATAGAGTTAAGTTGTTAACCCATTTCTTGTTCCCTGAAAAAGGCCTACTTGTATAATTCTGAAATGTACATTATTTTTCAGTTTTGGTTAAGCTTACCTTTTTTTATTTACCTCTGGCAGTTCACCACTTACCTTTGGACCCTTTCAAGCTGTTCATTTGACTTGAACTGCTTGAATTTCAATAAAAAACTGGAAAAATTGGGCTGTTCTAAAACTTTTGACCGGTAGTGTATTTATTGTGTTTTTGGAGCAACCTGGCACCAGAGTTTCCTTCAGGATGAATAATCTTGTGCTATTTGTTGTTATTTGTGTGTGTTTTCTCTCTGTAACTGTGTTTGTGTGTCCAGGAGGAGGACCACGGTGAAGATGTTGTGTATTTATGCTGATTATAAATCAGATGAGAGCTACACGCCCAGTAAGATCTCCGTCAGAGTCGGGAACAACTTCCACAACCTGCAGGAGATCCGGGTAACAACTCTATTATCATATAATATAATATAATATAATACAGTTCATTCATTCAGTTACAATGAATCTTCATCTCTACCTCCTCCTCCTCTTCCTCTCTGCAGCAGCTGGAGATGGTGGAGCCCAGCGGATGGATTCACATCTCGCTCATGAATCAGGTAACAAATATTTCATCGAACTGTAAAAAAAATTCTCTGCAGTCAGAAAAAAGCAAATATTAGAACATGCTGCTAATTATCACAGCAGCATTTCACTTCTTTTTGGGTTCAATTTCCCTTGTATACTTTTTTAAAATTTCTATTCTTTTATTTATTTTATATACTGAGAATTATTTATTTTCTACTTTCTCTGTTCTTGTTTTGTTTGTTTTTTTGCTAAAAAACAATTGCAGCAATCAAGATACATTAAATCATTCAAGATTAACATATTGAACAGATAATAATTATTATTTTAATTAAATGTTTTTATTTAATTACTACTAAATAATTGAGTAATTTAATTACTATTAGTATTAGTTTTTCTTATATTTATTTATAATTTAGTTTATATAATTTATTTTATCACCATAATTAGAATTTTCTATTGTTTAATTATTATTTTTTACCTTTATTGTATTTTATTGATTTATTATTATTATTATTATTATTATTATATTCTGCTAGATACTTTTTCTTTAATATATTTTAATTTATTTATATATTTAATTTTATCATTATATGTATTTTTGTTATTGTTGATTTTATCACCATTATTAGTATATTTTTGTATTGTTTATTTATTTAATACATTTATTTATTTGCTTTACTGTATTTTATTTATTGATCTATTAATTATTATTATTATTATTATTATCTGCTAGATACTTTTTCTTTAATATATATTTCAATTTATTTACATATTTAATTTTATCATCACTGTATGTAGTTTTTATTGTGGTTGAATTTTTGTTCATTTTTATATTTTCTTATCATTCAACCTATATATCTATTGATAATTATTATTATTATTATTATTAATATTATTAATATTGTTTCTTGAGAAATACCAATATCCATCCATTTTACCTTTAGTGTATTTTATTGATTTATTATTATTATTATTATTATTATTATTATTATTATATTCTATATATACCCTTCCTGTTCTACTTGTGTGATTGTGTGAAATCTTTGTGTTTAAAAGTGATAATAATAAAAAGTGTCTGTGTGTTTTTTCCAGCGCACCAACGAGCCGATCAGCACCTTCATGATCCAGATCGCGGTCCTGGCAAACCACCAGAACGGACGCGACACCCACATGCGGCAGATCAAAGTGTACACGCCGGTGGAGGAGAGCTCCATCGGGAAGTTCCCACGATGCACCACGGTGGACTTCATGATGTACCGAACCATCAGGTGATCCAGAATCTGACGGAGAAACCACTGAGAGTCAGAATCAGCTGTTTGTTTCTGTTCATATTTAAAATAAAGCTGCCAAGATTTAAAGTTAAAGGTGTTTAAAATGAGACGCTTCACCGCCAGAATTAAACTTTTTGCAGCTTTTTTGAGGAAAATTAAACTCATTTTTTTATATTTTCTAAAGAACATTTTCCCTCATTAACCTGACCCGGCTGCAGCCAATAAACACTGAGACATTTAGTGTGTTTTATTTGATCTAAAGGAGCCGGACGAGTTCTTTAACAAGCCAAAACTTAGTAGAACTTTTGGGTTTTTTGAGTTTTTTACGCAGTTGCAACCTGCCGTGCCTACAGACTGTCTGCTGTCGTCCTGTTTGTTCAATAAAATGTGTTTCAAAGCAACATGTCGGCTCTTTATTCACAAAAATCTCACATTTATAGTATCATTTCTATATGGATTTAGCTTTTTTTCCTTTAAAATAAGGTTTAAAACATTTAAAACAGCAACAATTGAAAAAAAACACATATTAAATACTTAAATAAATTGTTTAAAATGTACTTAACACTGAATATTTCTCCAGTGATTTAAAAAAAACTTTACTATTGTATTTCTTTTATGTTTTATATTTAGTTTTAAACACTATAATAAATATAATCTATATTTTATCTATCTATATTATCATTTGTATATGGATTTAGCTTTTTTTCCTTTAAAACAAGATTTAATACAGATTTAAGACAGCAACGATTAAAAAAAACACATTAAATACTTAAATAAATTCAAAAAAATGTACTTTACACTGGATATTTCTTCAGTGATTTAAAAAATATATATATATACATTTTACTATTGTATTTATTTTATGTTTTATATTTAGATTTAAACACTATAATAATAAATATAATCTATATTAATATTTTCTTTCTTGCATTTTCATTGTTTCACATATTTTGTTGTATTTTAATATATTTTAAACATCTTTATATTTACTTTTTCTATGAATGAATAAATGTATTTTGTTGTGTTCTATTTATTTTAATTGAAGCTAAATAGTATCTTAGAAATGATCAGGACTGAGGTTTGTTTAGAGGTTTGGTTCTGCAAAAGTGGAAAATAATATTGTATATTTTAATAGCATTTTTATCTCATAACGTAACACGAGGGATTTAAAAAAAATCTTTCTGAAAAAATCTTTTTAACATGAGTAAAAGTGGAAAATCATATTAATGCAGTTTTTTAAAGTCAGTTTTTGATGCTGATATTTTTGTCCTCAGCATTTAAAAAACAGACTCATGTCTTCAGATAACAGGATCACAAGATTAAAACTTTTTATATTCTCTGTTATCCAGAGAAACTGATACCTGGAGGTTATTAATATTATACTGATATTATATTTTTATTAATATTAATATCTGTGTCGGTTCAAACTGCTTTAAAGTGCAGAAAATCATAACGTTTCAAATATCTGCAGTTCATCAGTTTGGCCACCAGATGGCGCCACATACACAGAAATCTGCTTTCCAAAACTAATTTTAAACTTGTGTAATGTCTGTATTTTAATATATATATATATATATATATATATATATATATATATATATATATATATATTTACAATATATATGTTTTTTATTTTTATTGTGTTATATTTATTTTCATCATATTTTATTTATTAATTAATTTAATATTATTATATTTAATTTACTTTAACTTACTTTACTGTTTTGCTCTCTTTATTCTTAAAACTCTATAAAGTATGGAATTTTTTCTCCTATGGATCGTTTTATTGCTTCTGATATTTTAATATTTTAATTTATATTTTAATTAAATGTACTTTATTTAATTACTACTAAATAATTGAATAATTAAAATATTAAAAAGATAAATACTAATAATTTAATTACTATTAGTATTAGTTTTTCTTACATTTATTTATAATTTAGTTTATATCATTTATTTTTGATTTTATCACCATTATTTTATTAATTTATTAATTTAATATTATTATATTTAATTTACTTGTTACTGTTTTGCTCTCTTTATTCTTAAAACTCTATAAAGTATGGATTTTTTTCTCCTATAGATCGTTTTATTGCTTCTGATATTTTGTCATTAGATTTAATGTTTGTTTTTGTTTTTTAACTTAAAAAAACGTTTTATTTTTATTTAATTTATTGATTATTAAAGCTTATATATTATTATTATTATTATTATACTTATTTTATTACATCTTATATTTATATTTGCATTTGACTATTTTAGATGGATTTTTATATTTTATTCATTTTATTATATTTCAGGGTTTTTTTCTTTTGATTTTGTATTTTTTCTTATATTTTGTTATGATATATGCGCCTTCATATTTACTTTTCTTGCATCGTAATACTACACTAGGTATAAATACATTTATTTTGTTGTGTTCTATGATTTTAATTGGTTTTAGAATTAATATTAAAAGAGGTAATAACATAAATACAGTATAATATGTACTGTATTTTTTAATCTAGCATGTGAACCACACATTTTACATTTGAAATTAATTTAAAAAAATAAAATTATATATATATATATATTATAACAAATAAAATAATTAAATAAATCAAATCCATAGTGAGTCAGAGTGTTTCACTGACGGTCAGTCTGAGTCTCAGCCAATAAAGGGCTGCTTTTAGATAAATTACATTGTGTGTGTGTGTGAGTATGTGTGTGTGCGTGCGTGTGTGTGTGTGTGTGTGAGTATGTGTGTGTGTGAGTATAGATGTGTGCGTGCGTGTGTGTGTGTGTTTGTGAGTACGTGTGTGCATGTGCATGTTTGTTTGTGAGTATGTGTGTGTGTGTGTGTTTGTGTGCGTGCGTGTGTGTGCGCGTGTGTGTGAGTACGTGTGTGTGTGTGTCTGTGTGTGTGTGTGTGTCTGTGTCTGTGTGTGTGTGTCTGTCTGTGTGTGTGTGTTTATGTGTGTGTGTTTGTGTGTGTGAGTGTGTGTAATCCAGATTAAATGTGTTTACTGTGTGAGGCATATGCACACACACACACACACACACACACACACACCCAGAGTAATGAGTCCCAGTCTGATGTTGTGATTGTGTCATCTGCATGATCTAACGCCAGTTAGCCTAAAAAATCTAAAAAGTTAGCCTTAAAAATCTATATATATACATATATATATACTGAATAATCCATATAATATTATAGTGTAGGATAGTGTGTGTGTGTGTGCGCGCGCGTGCGTGCATGCGTGTGTGTGTGTGTGTGTGTGTGTGTGTTCTGAGCCCTGAGGGGAATTTATTGTAATTGCTGTCACGCTGCAAAGCCTCATGGGTAATGACTGATAGATATTTTTCTGCTTACCTGCACTGTAACCGCGTGCACACACACACACACACACACACACACACACACACACACACACACACACACACACACAACCCACCACTTCCATGACATAGACTTAAAATGTTAAAGCCGTCTAGAGAAACACCTGCTGATGAAGCTCTGCTCACACTTTCCTATCATAAAAACAATAATAATAAAAACAATAATCCTGCTGAACGCCAACATTTAACATTTCTCTCATTTTATCAATGAGCAGAGATCAAACCGGCTCCTTCATGTTTCTCCTTCAGTTTCTGTTGCGTAACATTCAAACTCCCACGTAGTGAAACACAAAGCTCAGACTGAGGAGGAGGAGGAAGAGGAGGAGGAGGAAGAGGAGGAGGAAGGAAGTCTGTCTCCGTAAAGAAATAATAAATAAATAAACCATAAAATACACAAGCTTTCTCTCACTTCTTCTGTTGGCTGATTTTTAAAGAAGTGTACAAACCATCTAGAAGTAGAAAATCACGCCCAAGTCCTTGCGTCCGTCTGTGACTAAGAAATCCCGGCAGAAAGTGACCAGTAAAACCCGGTCTAAAGGCAATGGTGCAGTACTTTCCTGCCATTTAAATGGGGCATTACTGAGACAATAAAAGGGTTTCTACATACAGTAGAGAGATGTTTTGTTCAGCAGGATGGTCTTCATAACGCAGCCGACAGAAGTAAAAAGATGACAAACTACAACACGGTCACACGACTTCTACGCCGCTACGGTTAGCTTCAGATGCTCTCCGACAAGCTAACAAGCTATTGAGAGTAGCAAGTGAAACTGTAGCCTTATAAATAGTTTATTAACAATTTCTTCTCTAATATTGAACAGACAAACTGTGAGTCAGAACAACAAAATATTATCATCATTAGAAAGAAAAGTCTCTCCTGAATGCGCTGTGATGTCAAGTTTTGGTTTTGAAATGTTTTTTTGCATGTTCATTTTCATTGTTGAGGCAGCACAAAGGGACCAATAAAACCCGGTCTAAAGCCAGTGGTGCAGTATTTTCCTGCCACTCAAATGGGGCACAAAACCGTAGCCTAAAACAATGTTTATTAACAGCTGAGAAAGGTCATTTAATGGAGATCTCACTTCCCAAACTGCCGTTATTATTATTATCTCCATATTATTTGACATAGAAATAGATTTTTTTACGAGTTAACAGTGGCGGTTCTAGACCAGTTTTACTGTTGGGGCCAAGGAGGGGCCAGTGTTTAATCAGAGGGGCACATTAGCACATGAAAAAATGGCATATTTAAGCATTCAAAATCTTTGAATGTCTTGAAAAAGACACAAAATGACCAAAAAAGACACAAAATGACCAAAAAAGACACAAAATGAGAAGACAGAATAACCAAAAAAACCCCACAGAAGACATAAAAATGACAAAAAAAGACACAAAATATCTAAAACAGACACAAAAAAGACACATAAATGACACCAATGACAAAAAAAACACAAAATGACAAAAAAAAGACACAAAATAACTAAAAAAGACAAAAATAGGCACAAAATTACCAAAATAAGACACAAAATTACCAAAAAAAGACACAAATGACCAAAAAAGACACAAAATGACCAAAAAAGACACAAAATGAGAAGACAGAATAACCAAAAAAACCCCACAGAAGACATAAAAATGACAAAAAAAGACACAAAATATCTAAAACAGACACAAAAAAGACACATAAATGACACCAATGACAAAAAAGACACAAAATGACAAAAAAAAAAGACACAAAATAACTAAAGAAGACAACAACAGACACAAAATTACTAAAAAAAAGACAACAACAGACACAAAAAAGACACAAAATGACTTACAAAGACATGTAAAGACATGAAAAGGATTCAAAAATGGACAAAACATCCCTTTAAGACTCCATAGAGTTAAACTATTTATACAATGTAACATTCTGGGTTCCTTTTGTGTTCAATGAGATATTGTTTGAACAAAAAAAAGGTTAGAATTGTTCTATTGTTCATTGTTATAAATTGATCATTTTATTATTAATTTGACACAGGGGCCACAGCAGGGGCCAAAGGCTTCTTCACAGGGGCAGTGGCCCCTGGAGGCCCCTGGTTAGAACCGCCACTGGGAGTTAAAGTAAGAAGTAATAGATTAAAGGCTGTTAGATATAGTTACATTTTGGGGCTTTTATTTTTAAGGACTGCTCATCCTGTCCTGCTAGCTGGTTGCTATGGTGATGAGTGCAGCATTAGAGAGGGGAGGGGCTATCAGCTGATCATCTAATGGAAATCACACCTCTCAGACTGCTCTGAGAGTCCTAATAACTAAATATTATTCTCATCAGAAAGATAAATCTCCTCTGAACACGTTGATGCAGGTTTAATGTCTGTAGCAAAAGAAAATGTGAGCAACATGGCAGGTTAGAAACTGTGTTTTACTGTTTTCTTCTAGAAATGTTTGGTCCACATTCTCATTAGTCTCTATGGGACACATGGAGTTTCTGTCAAATCTGTACGTCCCATTAATTCCAGAGTAGGATGTCTGTGACCAGCACCAAGTCCTTTATAATCTGCCCTAGAAATAATTTATGAAGAGTGAAAGTTGTGGGAACCAGCACAGGTTTTTCAGAAAAATTTCAGAAAACGTCCCAGCCTCTCTCCACTCTAGCTGTGATGTCATCACTCTAACTCTTAACATTCCATCCAATACACACCCATTATAAACTCTGAAAAAACACTAAATGTGAGATTTCATTTAAAAAAGCGTGAGAGCAATCAAAACGCCCATTTTTCAGCCAGATTACTTTGGTCGCAGTTCTCATTGGTCTCTATGGGACAGAAGAGGGAGAGTTTGTGGGAACAGGAAAATTAAAAGTATATGGTAATGACATAAATTATATATTAAAAAAAAAGATAAAATAATGATACAAAATTGAATAATAACAAAATAACCTTGAAAATAAAACAAGAGAAAGGAAAAACATTGATAGAAAAAAAAATTAAAATGGAATAAAATAATGACAGAAATGTAAAAAAAAAAATGATATAAAATAATGATATAAAATAACCTTGAAAATAAAACAAGAATAAAATAAAATATTGATACATTCTTTTAAAAATGGAATAAAATAATGACAGAAATGTAAAAAAAAATAATTATATAAAATAATGATATAAAATAACCTTGAAAATAAAACAAGAATAAAATAAAATATTGATAGAAAAAAAAATTAAAGTGGAATAAAATAATGATAGAAATATAAAAAAATAATTATATAAAATAAGCTTGAAAATAAAACAAGAATAAAATAAAATATTGATAGAAAATAAAAATAAATAACATAAAAGAAGCACAATAAAGTGATGCTTACATAAATGCATCAATAATAATAATCTGCCATAATAAAAAGTTTTTCCATAACAGTTTTTTGCATTTTGGATTTATATTATATTTATAATTACTGTAATTAAGGTTCATTTAATATATTATTTACATTTTATTATTATTATTATTATTATTATTATTATTATTAGTTTATTTTAATTCTCATAATTTTCCTCAACTTTTTTTTATTTTTTTGTTACTGCGGTCACAAATATGAATTGTATTTTTTATTTGTTCATTTTTCAAGTTTTGATTCTGCTACTTTTGTTCTTTTACTTTAGTGGGTTTTGAATGTTTTATTTTGTACTTTTGGAGTAATTTCACAGTGTGGTATTAGTACTTTTACTGCAGTAAAGTAATCTGATTACTTCTTGCGGAGACGAACTTCAGACCTGTCGATGTTTCATGTTTCTGTTGCAGGTTTTATTTATTTTTTTGTGGAAAAAAAATCTCCTGACGTGAAGTCACACTGCCCTCCGGCATCGTTGTCATGGCAACCTCCCCATCAGTTTCTGGGCCAACCAGGACGAACACACACACACACACACACACACACTGCAGTATGTGTGTGTGTGTGACTGCAGTATTTTCCTGTTTAACTTGTTTCTGCAGCTTCACACAGAAAATCATAAATATTTATATTTTATTATTAAAACATTTTTTTCTTCTTGTATAATTTTTGTTTGTATATATGATTTATATATATATATATATATATATATATATATTCTATTTTATTTGTCTTTTTAAATTAAATATTTTGTTTTATATTCAATTGATTTTTTCTTTAATTGATCTATTTTTGTTTTCCTGTTTAACTTGTTTCTGCAGCTTCACACAGAAAATCATAAATATTTATATTTTATTATTAAAACATTTTTTTTTCTTGTATAATTTTTCATGGATTTTTTTTATGAGATTGTTTTTTGTTCATTTTGTCATTTCATGTGCAAGTTTTTTTTTATATATGATTTATATGTATATTCTATTTTATTTGTCTTTTTAAATTAAATATTTTGTTTGATCTTTTCTTTTCTTTTCTTTTTGAATGTATTATTTAGTGTTTTTTCTTTAATTGATTTATTTAGTTTTTTTCAATTAGTTCTTATAATTTGTTATTCTCGTCTATTTTATTTGTCTTTTTAATGTACGATTCCCATTATTTTCCTTTAATGGGTTTTTATTGCTTCTTATAATGTTATTATGTTTGACTATTTTATTCAATTAATTTAAAGTGCTTTATTTGCTTTATGTTATTATTTAAGTTGTGATGAGCTGTTATTTGAGCCTGTGGCTTCTTGATCTTTTCATTATCTGGATTTATTAAATAAATGTATTAAATTAAAATTACTTATTAAATATTTTCTCGATGCCGTTTCTAACTTTTCACAGCCGATCTTCTGTTCGCTGATTAAAACTCTCTCAAGGTCACACAAGCAATTAATTAAATACAAGAACACTAATTAATTAAACAGCTTCTCCGCTTCACTTATAATTAGTAATCAGAAGTTCTCACGTCTTTACTGAAGTTAAAGTTTCAGTACAAACATAAATAATAAATAAATATCAGAAGTTAAAGTTATAAAGCTCTAAGTGTATTTATCTTATATTTGTTATTACTTTAATTTATGTTTATTCTATTAGTTTATTATTTTTACATTTTTCTTTAACCTTTTTTTGTATTTGGGATTTATCTTCTATTTATTATTACTGTAATACATTCAATTTTATTTATTATTTATTATTTTTTAAAATTTATTTATTATTCTTTTTTTTACATTTTCTTAATTTTCCTCAAACTTTTTTTATTGTTTTGTCACTGCAGTCATGAATATTAATTTTAAATTATAATTATTTATTAACTTAAAAAAAAAAATCCTTATTTTTATTTATCTTATATTTGTTATCACTTTTTTTGTATTTATGAGCCTATTTATTTATGTTCTTAATTTTCCTTAAGCTTTGTTGCATTTTGGATTTCTCTTAATAATATTTATTATTACTTTCAATGTTATTTTTATTCATTATTTGTTTATAGTTTATTTTAATTATCCTCAACCTTTTTAAGAAAAAAAAAAGTTTTTTCTTATTAGCTTATTTATTTGTCTTCTTAATTTTCCGTATCTTTTTTTGCATTCAGACTTACATTTATTATTGCTTTAATGTTAGTTTTATTTACCATTATTAAAAAAAACATTTAATAAATTAAATACATTTCTTCAATTTAAATAAAAAAATGACTGGCAATTTTTTAAATTAATTTAATTTAATTTAATTTAGCACTTTGAAAATACCTAGCTTGACACATTAAACCTTTTTTTTTCAGAATAACCAGGAATATTTAAAAAATGAATAAATATAGAATGTGAATCATTTTAATCAAGGTGAATAATGGATCATATATAGATTATAAATAACATACATTCTGAATGTTGTTGAAATAAGAAAAACAAAAAAAATCAAAGTTCTTCAGATATTTCAGAGAACAAAAAATCAAATAACTCATCTTTTTTTTTATAAAACTCATCTTTATTGATCGACATTCTTTCATCTTCTCGTCCTTCAACAATATTTTCTGTTTGTTCTTATAAAAGCTGTTTAATATTTACATCCTCTGAGTATTTACAGTATTTTACAGCGTCAGAGCTTCACACCTGCACAAAGGTCCAACTCTCTCCTGGAACACCACCTGTTGCCGGGCGGAACATCACCCACAGCTCTGCTCATTGGCTGCAGGTGTTGCCTGGCAACGGCAGCTTCTATCAGATTAATATCTGTGGAGGGGAGTCGTTCTAAATCATTTATAGCTTTTCTTAATATTTCATGAGCCAAAGAGAAACATGAGGAGTGATACGGAGAGATTTAGGATTTAAAAAAAAAAAAGATTAGAAAAGATTAGTCAAAGGTTTCTACGGAAACAGAGAAGGGACAAAAACATTTATATTTTTTTCATATTGTGAAATATAAAAAAGTACTGATTTCTTCAGGGATTGTTTTTGTTTAATTCATTGGAGGAAAAAAATAAATTTAATGTGTGAAAATAGTTTTAAAGTCTGTATGGAGGGTTGGTTTTCAATCTTAAATATGTATTTTTAATATTAAATATACATATAAATGTATAAAAATATGTATTTTTATACATTTATATGTATATTTAATATTTATCAAATGTCTATAAAAGCAACTAAGGGACAAAATGATTTAAATTGTATTTTTTGCGAAATAAAACAAAAAATATATATAAAATATAAATATATATTTGTTTTATTTCACAATATAAAACTAATTTTAACATTTAAAAATCCAGATGGTTTTCAAAGTGAAATATTAATGCTTTAAAATCAGAAATATTTTAGATTTCAAACAATAAAGTAATATTGAGTAGCAATTAAATTTAATTTAGACAGTCTGATTTTATATGTTATTATTTTTAATTTTAGTTTTGAATTTGGATCCATCTTTATTTGTAATTACTTTCATTTTATTTATTTGTATTTGTTTTATTTTTTCCAAATGTATTTATCATTTATTTATTACCCTTTTTTTTTTTTGAGGGTTTAATTGAGGGGACGAGTAAAAAAACAACAATATATGGAGGGTTAATTATTATATTTTAAAAAGCAGGATTAAGAGTAAAGTTTGAATGGAGGGTTGGTTTTTAATCTTTAATATATATTTTTAATATGTTTCTGAGATCCTCATGTTTCTCCCAATAAAAAATGTATTCAATAAAAATAACTAAAGCAGGTTTAATAGTAAAGTTGGTTCATTAAACCTGTTTTTTCAGATTTGTATTTAAGTTTGTAGAAATAAAAAGTAAATCTAGAGAGCAGGTGGGCAGAAAAATGACTTATTTAACATTTAGCGGGACTAATAAATATAAATAAATCACATGAAACTATTTTTCTGAGTTATTTAGAGTTCAGTGGATATTTTCTTTAACTCAGTCGTTACTAATTAACATGAACAATTAATATTTTCTGCATTTTGGCGCCTGATGAGTGGGATTGCAGCAGAAATCACTGGATTTAAAGTGCAGAAACATGAAAGAAGAGTGATGTTTGAGGTGTTTCTGTCTATTCTGCAGGTGGGAGGTTCTCCAGGTTCTCCAGGTTCTCCAGGTTCTCCAGGTTCTCCAGGTTCTCCAGGTTCTCCAGGTTCTCCCTCTTTCTTCTTCGTCTTTCTGCTCGATGGAAACTTTGAGTCGAGCCTCTTTCATGGTTCCACGGTGAGACGACGGCGGCGTTTCCTGCACCGCCGCCGCTCACACACACACACACACACACACGTTATGTTACAGACTGAACGACCGGACAGCAAACAGACACCAAGAGACAGCAGAGAGACCAGTCAATATCACTGAAATAAATACATAAATAAATGAATAAATGAATAAAAATGCCTATTTTGTTGTTATTTAATTAATTAATTCATTCATTCATTTTAATTATGTATACTTTCATGATTATTATGATTGTGTAGTATTGTTTTATTGTTATTTATTTATTTCCTCTCCATTTTTTTTTTATTTTTTATATTTAATTTATTTAATTTATTCATTAATATGATTTAATTTAATTTATTTATTACTATTATTTATTAATTCATAAATTTATTTTATTTTATTTTTAATAAAATAAAAACAAAATAAATAAATAATAA
This sequence comes from Centropristis striata, assembly GCF_030273125.1. Classification (NCBI taxonomy): domain Eukaryota; kingdom Metazoa; phylum Chordata; class Actinopteri; order Perciformes; family Serranidae; genus Centropristis; species Centropristis striata. The sequence continues at coordinate 33,938,417 of NC_081533.1, forward strand.
TAAATAATAAAATAAATTTAAATTAATTTTAAAAAATGCCTATTTTTTATTTTGCATCATCTATTTATTTCAGGGGACTTTTTATTTCCTGTTTACACATTTATTTTACTCCCTTTTCTAATTTAATTTCCAAATAAATATTTATTATGGAATAAAAGTCCTCTGAAATAAATAAAACAGTAATTTGAAAAGTGTGTAATCAATTTATTCGTTTTAAATAAATTTAAATTTTATTATTATTTAAATAGATTTAAATGTAATTATTATTTAAATAAATGACTGTATTTATTTTCTAGGGATATTTATCTATTTATTTATTTATTTATTTCATATTGACTTAAATTGGTTTCCATAACAGGCACCAAAATAAGAAATAAGAAGAACTAGAATAAAGCCTGGCTGTCTCCGGGCAGGTCTGGTGCGTCTCCGGCCGTCAGGATTTGGTTGGTTCTGATTGGTTGTTTAAATGCCGTGGTGGCTCCTCATTGGTTCAGCAGCAGGAAGAGTCCACTCGTCTCTCCGGTGGTTACATTCAAGCGTCCAGCAATAAAAATGAAAAAATCCATCGTTTTCTCTTTAAATCCGTCCGTCAACATTCACCCGACGCGGTATAAAAACATCTAGATCCTGTTTCTGTCCGTCTGGAACATTCATGGGTCGCCGTGTGTCGTCAGGCAGAAGCAGCCTCAGTCTGGTGTTGGTGGTGAACGCCGTGGCGTCCCACGCCACCTCGCTGGCGTGTTGTCACCGTTCGTACCTGGACTTTGGTCAAACAGGAAGTGTTCCTGTCACTCGGCCGGCTCCGTCTGGGGCTGGTCCAGGTCGAAGTCCAGCACCAGCAGCTTGGTCTCCTCCGTCCCGTTCCTGCTGCCGGCGGCGCAGACCAGACGGGTGTCCGACGCACGGATACGCCACACCACGCCGCCTGAGGAGGAGAAGATGATGGAGAAAATTGTTACAGAAAAACAACTGACCACCAGGTCGATTCGAATAGCAGGGATTTATTTAGCAAGTATCAAAAAACAGATTCAGATGCTAAAGGTGTCAGATCAGGGGTGGGCAATTAATTTCCCCAAGGGGCCACATGACCAATACCACGAAGGTTGCAGGGGCCGGACCAAAACTCTGAACTAAATTCTGCTCAATATTAATGTAATCGCTTTATAAAATACAGTAAATGATCTGGTTTTGAGCTGCTGCTGATATGAATACATGTAATGATCAGACTGTTAATGTGGAGTAAATCAAATATAGCAGTAAAAAGTAGTAAATACTCCAATCACTATACCACTATTTAACAATGTTGTGATGCTTTTATTTTGAAAAGGTGTCGTCCAGTGTAAAACGGGTGCTTTAATTTTGAAAGGTAGTGACAGGAAATAACCGGTAGAACTGTTAAATGAAAAAACGAACGGTAAATAATAACGAGTGCGTAGTAATTCATATAAAGTTGATATGAAGTATCAAAAGGCTTCTATAGTGGCTGACTGACAGGACACAAGGTTTATTTTATTCTGTCATATATATTAGTGGCTATATTTGTTGTCTTAACTATAGTAAAAGTGCTTGTTAGCTCTAGTGCTAATGATAATGTTTGCGATTTTTTTCAAAATAAAAGCACTGCTGTTATATTGATTTGTAATTTCTGGGTAACCTCACGCCTAATGCCCAGGTCTGTGTCAGACGAATCCAAAAGTCAGAACAACTCTGAGAGACAACACCCAGTTTCTCTCTTTTTACTCGTGTGTCATTGTTTCTGTGTAATTAACCCTCCTGTTATGTTCTTTTTCAGGGACAGCAATAATGTTTGAGGGTCAATTTGACCAGGGGCATGTTTAATTATCCAGAAATGTCAGAAACCAAAAAAAACTCGATATTTAGTGCAGTGGTGTTCTTTACCTCTCACAGATCATGGTTCAATGAGGAGAATTCACTAGTTTTCCATAAAAAATGCATGTTAAAACTTTTTTTTATGTACATCGGAAAGACCTTTATATAAAATACGATGGTTTTACATGACATTTATTTATTTTTTAATTTTGTAAGTAAGTAAGTAAGTAAGTAAATAAGTAAATAAGTAAATAAGTAAATAAGTAAGTAAGTAAGTAAATAAGTAAGTAAGTAAGTAAGTAAGTAAATAAGTAAGTAAGTAAGTAAATAAGTAAGTAAGTAAGTAAATAAGTAAGTAAGTAAGTAAATAAGTAAGTAAGTAAGTAAGTAAATAAGTAAGTAAGTAAGTAAATAAGTAAGTAAATCAGTAAGTAAGTAAGTAAGTAAGTAAGTAAGTAAATAAGTAAGTAAGTAAGTAAGTAAGTAAGTAAATAAGTAAGTAAGTAAGTAAGTAAGTAAGTAAGTAAGTAAGTAAATAAGTAAGTAAGTAAGTAAGTAAGTAAGTAAATAAGTAAGTAAGTAAGTAAGTAAGTAAGTAAATAAGTAAAAAAAAATCCCAATAAATATTGTTTATATTTCATTAATAACTCCAACTTGATATTTAGTGCAGTGGTGTTCTTTACCTCTCACAGATCATGGTTCAATGAGGAGAATTCACTAGTTTTTCATAAAAAATGCATGTTAAAACTTTTTTTTATGTACATCGGAAAGACCTTCATATAAAATACAATGGTTTTACATGACATTTATTTATTTTTTAATTTGATTTTGCATTTAAAAAAAATCTTTTTATGAAAAAAATATTTTAACTATTTTTTTTTTTAGATTTTTAAACTTTGAAATGGGTCAATTTGACCCGTAAAACAACAGAAGGGCTAAGGGTCAACGTCCTGTCATTTCCTGTTATGAAAAACTCTTGATATAAGAGCAAACTTGGGATTTCCTAAATCAGAGCTGTTCATATCTCAATCAAGCAAAGAGACTGTGACTGTTGGTCAGATTTCTGTATTTATCAAAACATATTTTTTGCCATCGCAGCTCCAAAACTGTGGAATGAATTGCCGCTATACATCAGACAGGCCTCCTCACTGTCTCATTTGAAATCTCTTCTTAAAACCCACCTCTTCTCGTTGGCTTTTAACACCACGTAGAGTGTTGATTTTATGATTTTATGATTTTTTGTTTTTTATTGTATTCATGCATATTTTATTCTGTGCGGGCAGTACATTTTACATTTTATTTTATTTATTTTTATCCCATTTTTTATTTATTTTATCTTATTGCATCTTACTGATCTATTGTTTACTACATCTCTTTGTATTGTGTTATGTATTTATTGTTTGTGCAGCACTTTGGAAACCTTGTGTTTGCTAAAATTGTGCTATATAAATAAAGGGGATTGGATTGGATTTATTGGGATATTTGATGCATATTTAAACTGCTATATGTCAGATATTTTAATACATCTTCAAATTAATTCTACAACACAGACTGTCGTGTGATTGGTTGTTCTCAGATCTCTGACATGTTCAGGTTCAGGTTCTGGTTGTGGTTCTGGTTCTGGTTGAGGAGGTTTCTGACCTGATCCGCGGCTCTGCAGCGCCACCACGTCCCTCAGCCAGGCGCCCGTCCTCAGGTCCCACAGCTTCACCGTCCCGTCATCAGAGCTGGACAGAACCAGACCACGGCAGAACTGGAGACACGTCACCGCAGACTGGTGCTTGTTGGGACCTGAAGGAGAACCAGGGACACCGTCAGACCACAACTACACCTGCAGGAATACATAACCACAGAAACAAGTTCATAAAAGGTCTTAAAGGGAGGGAGGGTATCAGCTAAGGGGACATTTTTGGGTCATTTTGTGTCTTTTTTGTCATTTTGTGTCTTTTTTTGGTCATTTTGTGTCTTTTTTGGGTCATTTTGAGTCTTTTTTGGTCATTTTGTGGTCATTTTGAGTCTTTTTTGGTCATTTTGTTTCCTTTTTTTGGTCATTTTGTGTCTTTTTTGGGTCATATTGTGTCTTTTTTTGTCATATTGTGTCTTTATTTGTCATTTTGTCTTTTTTGGTCATTTTGTGTCTTTTTTGGGTCATTTTGTTTCTTTTTTGGTCATTTTGTGTCTTTTTTTGGTCATTTTGTTTCCTTTTTTTGGTCATTTTGTGTCTTTTTTGGTCATTTTGTGTCTTTTTTTGGTCATTTTGAGTCTTTTTTGGTCATTTTGTGTCTTTTTTTTGTCATTTTGTTTCCTTTTTTTGGGTCATTTTGTTTCCTTTTTTGGTCATTCTGTGTCTTTTTTTGGTCATTTTGTTTCTTTTTTGGGTGATCTGAACTGTGCGTGTGAGATTGTGTTCAGTGAGCGGGTGTCACGGACAACATGCATGTTAAATTGGGGGTCGCGACTCAAAAAGGTTGAGAACTACTGCTATAGAGAACCAAAAAATAATTTTAAAAAGAAGAAAATAAAATGTATACGCCTACATATGTATATATATATATATATATATATATATATATATATATATATATATATACACCCTAATCAGATTTACAAGCAATTGATTAACTAATTCTCAGACACAAACAGTTAGTGTGAGCTCTGTAATCCTGCTGTTTGTAATGATGCTAATGAGCTTCCAGCCTCTATCTGATCCTCTCTCTTCTTCTTCTCTGCTCTCTTTGTGTGCAGTATTTCTAGCGTCCCGGAGGACTGCAGCCTTTTGTGTTTCCTGCTGACTCGACTCTCTCCGTCTCCGTCCTCTGCCCGTCTCACCTTGCAGCGTGTGGAGACACTGTCCGGTCCGGACGTCCCAGACCCGGACGGTGGAGTCGGCGTTCCCGGACACCAGCATGTTGTCCCTCAGCTCCATGCCGCTGGTCAGGGACTGGTGGCCCGTCAGCGTGTGGACGCAGCCGCCTACAGACAGACACCAGGGGAGAGAGAGGTCTTATCTGCCTAGCAACACTATTATATTCATCTGATCAGACAGTACTAAATAATTAATGAAACATTTAATTACAGAGATCATTCTAGTAAATTCAGGGAATTAAGCAAATCCTGACAAATGATAAATAACTGAATAAATTAAAGATTAAATTTGCAATTAAAAATGTGGGAATATAAAGCAATGGGGGAAATACATATATGAAATAAAATAATAATTAAAAAACATAGAAACTATATAAATTATATATATGTATACATATGTATATATATATATATACATATGTATACATATATATATATGCACAAAAATGTGTATTTATATATATAAATACACATATGTGTATTTATATATATATATATATATACATACAAATATGTGTATTTATATATATACACACATATGTGTATTTCTATATATATATATATATATATATACACAAATATGTGTATTTATATATATATATATATACACATGTGACATGTGTATATATATAAATACACATATGTGTATTTATATATATACACACATGTGTATTTATATAAAAATACACATATGTGTGTATATATATAAATACACATATTTGTATATATATATATATATATATATATACAAATATGTATATGTATATATATATACATATATATATATGTGTATATATGAATTGATAATGTGTAGTGGTTAAAGTGTGTCTACCTGTCTCTGCGTCCCAGACTCTGATGGACGTGTCCAACGAGCCGCTCACCACAAACACACCGTCAAACTGCACAGATAACAGGATTCAAATTAAGAAACTAAAACAAAAATAAATTAATTAAAAAAATAGAACAATTTAAAAATTAATTTAATTGATAACAAAAACATTAAAAAATGTCTTTAAACAAATAAAACAAATAATGCATAAATAATAAAATATAACAATCAATTAAAAAAATCAATTAAAACAATTTTTAAATATGACAATCGAAACATAGATTAAGTTAATAAAAAAAGAAAAAAATTGAATTAAAAATTGAATAGAAAATAAAAAAAATAATTAAATTACATGTAAAAATAAATTAATAAATAAAAAATAATAATAAATAAATAAATAAATAAATAAAATAAATAACAATGAAAATGTTAAATAATTAATTAATTAATATAAAAATACATTAAAAAAAAAAAAAAATTTAATCAATGAATAAATCAGCGGTGTACCTGCAGCGAGTACACTCTGTTGGTGTGTCCCTGCAGCGTGTGCAGACATGCCTCCGTCTCGGGGTCCCACACCTTCACCATGTAGTCGTAACCCCCGGAGACCACGCGGCGCCCGTCGTACTGCACGCAGCGCACCGCCGCCACGTGACCCGTCAGCACGTGTTCACAGCGGCCCGTCGACACGTCCCACACACGCAGCGTGGTGTCCCGAGAGCCCGACACCACCCTGACACACACACACACACACACACACACACACACACACACACACACACAGAGAGAGACAAGGATGACATCACTGCAGCCAGCCAATCACAGCTCAGGGCAGCGCTGCGTGTGTGTGTGTGTGTGTGTGTGTTTGTATCTGTGTGTGTGTCTGTGTGTGTGTGTGTGTGTGTGTGTGTGTGTGTGTGTGTGTATCTGTGTGTGTGTGTATCTGTGTGTGTCTATGTGTGTATCTGTGTGTGTGTGTGTGTGTCTGTGTGTGTGTGTCTGTATGTGTGTGTGTGTGTGTGTGTGTGTGTGTGTATCTGTGTCAGTGTGTGTGTGTGTGTGTATCTGTGTCAGTGTGTGTGTGTGTGTGTGTGTGTGTGTGTGTGTGTGTTCTTGTACTTCCTACATAGTGAGGACCAGAACACGTTTTTAACCAACAGAGTGAGGACATTTTTGCAAAGTGAGGACATTTCGTCCGGTCCTCACTTCTTTAAAGGCTTTTTTGAGATTTCAGACTTTGTTTTAAGGGTTAAAGGTTACATGATAATGATAATTAACTGAAACTGTATTGTGTGGTTACAAAACTAACTAAAGCATTTAAAAAAAGAAAAACTCAACTAAAACTAGCAAACTCACTCTAAAAACTAACTAAAACTAACTGGATTTGAAAACAAAAATTCCCAACAAAATTAAAACTAAAACTAATGAAAAATCCAAAACTATTATAACCTTAGCAGGGAATTCACTGTTACAATGAGGGTCCTCACAAAGATAGAAGTACAAGAATGTGTGTGTGTGTGTTACCTGTTGCCGTTGAGGTGCATGCAGCGTACGGTGGACGTGTGTCCGTACAGCGTGTGGACACACTCTCCGCTCTCGGCGTCCCAGACCCGCAGCGTGCGGTCGGTGGAGCCGCTGATCACCGTGGCGCCCGACATCTGGCTGCACCACACGCCGCCGCTGTGACCCGACAGCGTCCGCAGACACTGAGACACACAAGAAGAAGAGACACGGAGAGCTGTTAGAGGGACACGCAGCCAACTGTACTGTGAAAAACCTCCTTTAAAGGAAGTGATGATGTCATAGTGATGTCATCAGGGTCGTCTCAGCGAGGGATCAGACACCACAGACACATTTTTTTAATATTTTCTTTAAAGTCTGAGTTAAAATCGGGACGGTTTATTGAGTTTAAAAGCCAGGTGCATCATGGGAAATGTAGGATAATGCCACAAGTTCCGCCTCCGCTGCTTTGACTTATCGTTAATAGATACAAATAAATAAATGAATAAATAAATAGAATAAAGTCATAAATAAATAAGAAATGAATAACTTCAGGGTCAGTGAAACCAGTAAAAACTAAAAGAATACTATAAATAATTTAGTTTCTGTGTAAAATGTGAATTAAAAAAGTTAATAATTCAGGAAAAACAGTTTGATTGAAAGCAGAAAACTATTATAAATAAATCAATATTTAATAACTTCAATGGTATCCACTCAATGAAAATAAACTGTTATTTTTATTTTAGTTTCTGAATAAAATTTAAATAAAAACATCTTTATTTAGCTGAAACAGTACGAGTAAAACCAGAAAACTATTATTAAAAAAAAATTAACTAATTAATTCATTATCTAATCTAATTAAATATTAACATAAGCAGTAAATTTAAGCTAAATTTAATAAAAAAAATAATTATTTAATCAAAACAGTATGAGTAAAACTAGAAAACTATTATTAAAAATAATAATAATTAACTAATTAATTAATTATCTAATCTAATTTATTATCATAACCAGTCAATTTAAGCTCCTGAATAAAAAAGAAAAAAATAATGATTTAATCAAAACAGTATGAGTAAAACTAGAAAACTATTATAAAACTAAAACATTAATTAATCTCTGTTCAATCATGTATTTGACTCGTTTCTGTGTAAAGCTGTAATCAGCTATTATGCATAAAAAAATCCCCATTAACTGAGAATAATTATACAAATCCCATTACCGAAGAAGAAATATAAATAAATAAATAAAATAAATAATTAAAATCCAGGCGGGGAATTCCCATGATTAAATTCACCAATTAAATCAGTCGGTTAATAATTAAAATGCTAATTAATTTAACCCTCCGAACACCAACGAGCAGTTTCAGGACTCTGTGTCCTTGTAATTCACTGCAACATATAAAGTCTAAATGAAGAAAAACTTGTTTCTATTTGTCAATATATATTAAATGAGACATTTGGTATGAGGTGATTCTGATTAAATCACCATTTTAAGCTTAAATCTGGTGATTTTTACTGATGGAATTGTTCGATACACATTTCTTGCTCAACAACTGTCAGAAATCTGAAAACCTAACAATTATATTAATTTTTAGATGCTGTAGTTGAGATAATTAACAAGTTAACTAAATAATAATTACTAAAAACAATTGTAACTTATTATTATCATGATTATTATTATATAATATATAATGTTATATAATTTATCTCCTATTTACTTCCCCACTTTAGTTTATTTATTTCTATATATTTATTATTATTATTATTATTATTATTATTTTTATTAGTAGTAGTATTAATGTATTATTCATTTCTGAAATTGTATTGAATTCATTTAATTAACTCCTTAATTTTAGTTATGTATTAATAAAATAAAATAAAATAAAGTAAAAATATAAAAAATATAGAATAATTAAATTCAGCAGATTAAAAACAAAGAAAGGTCTTGTGGTAGTGGTACATAATATAAATAAATAATTTTTGTATTCTCTAAAAAGAAAACATTTTTCAACCCTTCAGGTGAATCGTGTGTATGTGTGTGTGTGTTTGTGTGTGTGTGTGTGTGTGTGTGTGTGCCAATATTTGTTCCTCTTGAAGAGGGAAAAAAATGTTTTCAGTTTCACCTTGAAGGTGTTGTAGTGCTGGTTGCCGCGGCAACAGAGGGGGAAACTTTTGCCTTGGCAACTGTTGCCGAGGCCGACTGGAGAATAATAACACTGCGGTATCGCTGTTACCACGGTGATTTCATATCAAACTGCCAATCTGTCGTCGCCACGTTAAAAGATAATTTAAACATTCAACCACACACACACACACACACACACACACACACACGGCAGGTCTGGACGCAGCAGAGAGGTGTGTCTCTGTGTGTGTGTGTGTGTGTGTGTGTGTGTGTGTTTGAAGAATGTTCAACCGAAACCAGTCATCAGATTCCTTTAAGTCAAACTGAAAAAATATTTTATTAAGTTTAAACTTTAAGTATTCAACAGGTACTAAAAGTTTAGTGTTGTTTTGTGTTTCTAATCTATTTTATAAAGTATTTAGATTCATTTTTACTGAAGTATTTATTATTATTTTAGCTCATGAATCTGTTTTGTCTTATGGATTTTTTCTTATTTGATTATGGATGTTTCATCTTTTAAATCTATTTTATTTCATTCTTAGTCTTTTACTTTTATTTAAGTATTATATTATTATTCACCACTATTATTTTTAAAATTATTCTAAAACTACTTAATGAATTTATTATGATTATTATGATTATTATTATTATTATTATTATTATTATATCTTTTGAATCATTTTTTTATCTTTTTTTTAATCTAGCTTTATGTAAAGACTTATATAATATAATAATATATAATATATAATAAATAATATATTTTTGTTAATGCTATGTATTCATTATTTCCTATTATTATCATCATGATCACAGCTCTTAAAGTAAATTAAATCTATTGTACCTCACTGTGAATTCTTATTGTTGTTTCCACTTTTTAACTAGTTTTTATTTCCCTCTGTTTGACTACTATGACTGTTGTTATTGCATTTAAATCTATTTAATTACATGACATCGTTTTCAGAGTTCTGTGATTAAAATCAGTAGAAAAACAATAATGAATAAAACAGTTTGTTTCTCTGCTTTAAACTGGATAAAAAGTCTAAATTCATGACACCTTCAGGAAGACAAAAAACAACAAATATGTCTTGTTGTTTTTTCATATTTTCATGTGTAAATGTGACACGTTTCAGCTTCCTGTAGAGTTTCTGTTGAGAGGAGAGACAGGAAGGGAGCGACTTAAACAAACACCTTTTACACACATGAAGGTTGTTTAAACAACACGACACACCCGACTCACACAACCTGTCCGCCCACCACCAGCCTGCTCTACTCTACTCTACTCTATCACTCTATTATACTCTATTATATTCTTCTGTTCAACACGTCAGCTTCCTCTCAGCTCATGTTGACCTACATGTAAAAGCCTTTATTGTATTTTATTATGTTGTAATTCATGATTCACTGTGACTCACACACACACACACACACACACACACACACACACACACACACACACACACACACACACACACACATTTATCTCTTTTATCTTTTTATTTTTGTTTTGTTGCATGTTTAAAATTTTATTTTATCTTTTGTTTTTTTCCCTTCTATTTTTTTATTTATTTTAATATATAATTTTATTTTTATTTTTTATTAATTCAATCGTTTTTTCCTTTATTGCATATATTTATTTTATTTTTTTATATAATTTTTATTATTACTTATTGGTATCACTGTATCTTCTTTTTCCTTTATTGCATTTTTTCCCCAATTTTAAATCATTAAATTTTTTTCATTTTTGTTTGTCTTTTCATTTAAATACGTATCTAAATATATTTTGTATACATTTGTAATTCCTGTGGTAAAGGACTTTATTTTATAATAAATATGTATTATTATTATGCATCAAATCACATAGAAGAATTCCTTGTACTTGCTGTTAATAAACTGCTGAAGCAGCAGAACATATATATTTATTTATTCCCCTTATAAAAGGAATCTTAAAACCCATTTTTATTCACTGGCTTTTAACTCATTTTTTTTATTTTTTGTTTTTAATTGTTCTTTGTGTTTTTTTTAAATTAAGATTAATTTTAAAATTGAGATCAATTTTAAAACCCACTTTTATTTACAGTTTTTTTTGTTTTACCCAGCATGAGACTCGCTTTGTTTTAGTTGTTTTTGCTTGTTCTTTGTTTTTATTGTTGGTCTGTCCTACAGCACTTTGTATCAGCTAACGCTATCTTAAAGGGCTCTATAAATAAAGTTGATTTGATTTGATTTGATTTATATAAATATCAATGAGTGGTCTGTGGCGTCCTACCTTCCCGCTGATGGCCGACCAGACTTTGAGCGTGTTGTCGTCGGAGCCGCTGACGATGAGGTCGCCGCTGAACTGCAGACAGGTGATGACGTGGTCGTCGTGACCTTTCAGCACCTGCAGACACACAAACACCTTTATGATCCGTGTTGACACATCAAACACTCTGCGGTGAGGCGGTGGCGAGGCGTACCATGGGCTCCCCCGTGTCCCCCTTCCTCCAGTTGTTCTCGATGCGGTGCTGTCTGATGTAGGCCGACTTCCACGGGCTGACCGCCACGCCAGGACGCACGCACTTCCTGCGGCGAGACGACGCGTACTCCGACACACCTGAGGAGGAAACCACAGGAAAATTATTAAACTTTTAAGTTATTTTGTAAGACAAAAGGCAAAATTTTACTGGTTATATCTTCTAAAATCTTCGGCCTTTTCTGGTTTTCTTAGTGTTTGTATATAAAAATGAACAATGTGGAATAAAAATTAATATTAAATTAAATATTGCCCAAAACTGCAGCGTAAAAATATTAATTGCTGAAAATTTTAAAAATGTGTGGTCTCCACTTCTTCCTTAACCTTTTTGGACATGAAATATATATATATATTTTTTTTATTGTGATTTTGTTGAATTTCATGTAATTCTTATTTATTTATTGTTTTTAAATATTACTATAAATATTTTCTTTGTGTTAAACATGTTTGAATAAAGAGATCAATCAATCGATTTAAGTTTAAATCGTGATTATTTATGCTACTTTCCAAAGATTTTTTTTGGTGTTGGTAAAAAAAAGTTAAAAATGAAGCATTTTGTGATTGATATAATCAAATTCAAGCATGTTTTATGGTTTTCTTAGTGTTTGTATATAAAAATGAACAATGTGGAATCAAAATTAATATTAAAACACAATTTCTTAGACACTGTAAAAAAACACGAGATATACCTCTATCAAGGAGGAAAACTGGTGTTTTACATTTCAAACATCTGAGCGAAAATTGCCCAAAACTGCAGCGTAAAAATATTAATTGCTGAAAATTAAAAAAATTTATAGTTTTCTACACTTCCCACAACAATTTCTTTACTGCCAGACAATGCATTTTGTTTATCTTTTGTTTTTTATATTATGTTTATTGGCTTTTTATTTTATTTTTGATAGATTTCTTGGTGTGGATAAAATGCAAGATTATGTAAAAACACAGAGCATTTTTCAATGAATATATTTAAAGTAAAAAATATTCATAACGCTGCAAACAAAACAGTAACAATTAAGCTTTTTTCAAACAACCAAAGGTAGCAAAATAAAGTTTCAAACATCTGGGGTGAAAATTGCCAAAAATTGTGCCAAAAACCCGCCACTTAAATTATTTTCTACCTTACTCACAAACTTTACTTCACAGTCAGATAATGCAATTCTTTTTTTCATACTAAATCATTGGCTTTTTGTTGATTTAACAAAAAGCTATTGCTGTATGGGACCAGTGCTGGGCCCTTATAATACTGCAGACTGAGCTCATATATGTTTACCATCATAACATAACCCTTCTACAGCTGCTGTGACTGTGATCAGCAGAGTAACATGTACCTGCTGGACTCTACAGCCAGCTAGCTCCAGAGCTGTATCTGTCATTAGAGCAGGTTAGCTGCATTGATATTCTGGCGGTGTGAGCTGATGCTCCCCCTGGTATGACAGCAGCGCCGGAGCACAAATACAGATTAGCTTTTATTTATGAAGCTGGTGGGCTGCAGTTAGCGCCGCCGCCTTCATTAGTATGGCTGTGGCGTGGTGCTAACGCTAGGTCGGCTCATTGGTATGGCTGCTGAGTGCTGGCAGTGAATCTCCACTGACTGGCAGCACGCCCAGAGACACACACACACACACACACACACACACACACACACAGAGCCACTGCATTGCGCTGAATGAAGGAGTGACTGAGTGACTGGCTGACTGTGTGTGTGTGTGTGTGTGTGTGTGTGTGTGTGTGTGTGTGTGTGTGTGTGTGTGTCTCTCTCTCTGTAATTTTGTTTCCTTTTTTTGTCATTTTGTGTCTTTTTTTTTGTCATTTTGTGTCTTTTTATAGTTATTTTGTGTCTTTTTTTTATCATTTTGTGGCCAATTTGTGTCTTTTTATAGTTATTGTGTGTCTTTTTTAGTCATTTTGTGTCTTTTTATAGTTATTTTGTTTCCTTTTTTTGTCATTTTGTGTCTTTTTTTTGTCATTTTGTGTCTTTTTATAGTTATTTTGTGCCTTTTTTTAAATCATATTGTGGCCAATTTGTGTCTTTTTTAGTCATTTTGTGTCTTTTTATAGTTATTTTGTGTCTTTTTTTGGTCATTTTGTGTCTTTTTTTACTCACTGTGTCTCTTTTTAGTCATTTTGTGTCTTTTTTTGGTCATTTTGTGTCTTTTTTAGTCATTTTGTGTCTTTTTATAGTTATTTTGTGTCTTTTTTTGGTCATTTTGTGGCCAATTTGTGTCTTTTTTAGTCATTTTGTGTCTTTTTATAGTTATTTTGTGTCTTTTTATAGTTATTTTGTGGCCAATTTGTGTCTTTTTATAGTTATTTTGTGTCTTTTTTGGTCATTTTGTGTCTTTTTTTGGTCATTTTGTGTCTTTTTTTACTCACTGTGTCTCTTTTTAGTCATTTTGTGTCTTTTTTTGGTCATTTTGTGTCTTTTTTAGTCATTTTGTGTCTTTTTATAGTTATTTTGTGTCTTTTTTTGGTCATTTTGTGGCCAATTTGTGTCTTTTTTTAGTCATTTTGTGTCTTTTTATAGTTATTTTGTGTCTTTTTTTATCATTTTGTGGCCAATTTGTGTCTTTTTTAGTCATTTTGTGTCTTTTTATAGTTATTTTGTGTCTTTTTTTGTCATTTTGTGGCCAATTTGTGTCTTTTTTAGTCCTTTTGTGTCTTTTTATAGTTATTTTGTGTCTTTTTTTATCATTTTGTGGCCAATTTGTGTCTTTTTTAGTCATTTTGTGTCTTTTTATAGTTATTTTGTGTCTTTTTTTTATCATTTTGTGGCCAATTTGTGTCTTTTTTAGTCATTTTGTGTCTTTTTATAGTTATTTTGTGTCTTTTTTTATCATTTTGTGGCCAATTTGTGTCTTTTTTTAGTCATTTTGTTTCTTTTTATAGTTAAATCTGAGTCTTTTTTTATCATTTTGTGGCCAATTTGTGTCTTTTTTAGTCATTTTGCGTCTTTTTATAGTTATTTTGTGTCTTTTTTTTATCATTTTGTGGCCAATTTGTGTCTTTTTTAGTCATTTTGTGTCTTTTTATAGTTATTTTGTGTCTTTTTTTATCATTTTGTGGCCAATTTGTGTCTTTTTTAGTCATTTTGTGTCTTTTAATAGTTATTTTGTGTCTTTTTTTTATCATTTTGTGGCCAATTTGTGTCTTTTTTAGTCATTTTGTGTCTTTTTATAGTTATTTTGTGTCTTTTTTTTATCATTTTGTGGCCAATTTGTGTCTTTTTTAGTCATTTTGTGTCTTTTTATAGTTATTTTGTGTCTTTTTTTTATCATTTTGTGGCCAATTTGTGTCTTTTTTAGTCATTTTGTGTCTTTTTATAGTTATTTTGTGTCTTTTTTGGTCATTTTGTGTCTTTTTTTGGTCATTTTGTGTCTTTTTTTGGTCATTTTGTGTCTTTTTTTGGTCATTTTGTGTCTTTTTTTACTCACTGTGTCTCTTTTTAGTCATTTTGTGTCTTTTTATAGTTATTTTGTTTCCTTTTTTTGTCATTTTGTGTATTTTTTTTTGTCATTTTGTGTCTGTTTATAGTTATTTTGTGTCTTTTTTTAATCATTTTGTGGCCAATTTGTGTCTTTTTTAGTAATTTTGTGTCTTTTTATAGTTATTTTGTGTCTTTTTTGGTCATTTTGTGTCTTTTTTTACTCACTGTGTCTCTTTTTAGTCATTTTGTGTCTTTTTTTGGTCATTTTGTTTCTTTTTTTGGTCATTTTGTGTCTTTTTTAGTCATTTTGTGTCTTTTTATAGTTATTTTGTGTCTTTTTTTTTATCATTTTGTGGCCAATTTGTGTCTTTTTTAGTAATTTTGTGTCTTTTTATAGTTATTTTGTGTCTTTTTTTACTCACTGTGTCTCTTGTTAGTCATTTTGTGTCTTTTTTTGGTCATTTGTGTCTTTTTTGGTCATTAAACTATTATTAAAAAACTATTATAACCTTGCTAGGGAATTCACTGTTCCAATGAGGGTCCTCACAAAGATAGAAGTACAAGAATGTGTGTGTGTGTGTGTGTGTGTGTGGCTGTATTAGCATGTTACACTCAGGTTAGGAAGCACTGTATATCAGCACTGAGCTCCTGCCTCTTATTTGTTTCCTAATTTTCATATTTCCAGCGAGGAGAACACACCTCCAGTCACACCATCAACTCTCAGACTCAACAGGAAAACACTCTTTATCCTCATTAGAAAACATTTTTCAAACAAGGTGATTCATCAAAATCTGACAGGGCAAAACGCTCCAAAAGAGAGTGAAGAGATTGTTTTTTTTTCTGTTCAGGTAAAAACACAAAACAGGAAAACACAGAGGCAGGAAACTGGACTATGTATGGTTAAAGGTTATAAAATATTGGAAAAAATGTTGATGTGTGGTCTCCACTTCTTCCTTCGCCTTTTTGGACATGAAATATCTATTTTTTTATTGCGATTTTTCTAACCCTAACCCTGCTCGGTGCGATTGCCCCGAGGCCCTAATAAAGTGCAACCAGTTTGCTGTGTGTTTAGTGTGTGTGGTTGGTGTTTACCTTCCTCGCGGCACTTCTCCCTCCACAGCAGGTTGTCCTCAGCCAGGATCCTCCAGTACCTGCAGGTCTGAGCCGCCTGCAGCAGGTCTCTGGGCGCCAGGAAGGTCAGCACGTACAGCGCCAACTGAAACACACAAACACACTTTAAAATACTGGTCTGTTCCCCAGGTTGTTGAATTTCATGTAATTCTTATTTATTTATTGTTTTGAAATATTACTATAAATATTTTCTTTGTGTTAAACATGTTTGAATAAAGAGATCAATCAATCAATTTAAGTTTAAATCGTGATTATTTATGCTACTTTCCAAAGCAAGGCAACAACAGAAGATTTTTTTTGGTGTTGGTAAAAAAAGTTAAAAATGAAGCATTTTGTGATTGATATAATCAAATTCAAGCATGTTTTATGGTTTTCTTAGTGTTTGTATATAAAAATGAACAATGTGGAATCAAAATTAATATTAAAACACAATTTCTTAGACACTGTAAAAAAAACCGAGATATATCTCTTTCAAACATCTGAGCGAAAATTGCCCAAAACTGCAGCGTAAAAATATTAATAGATTTTTGTTGATTTAACAACAAAAAACACACCTGAAAAAAGCATCTGAATTTCAAGTGTATGGTGCGAAAATCCCCCAAAATTGCACCAAAAATACAATTAAATAATTTTCTACCCTACATCCAATTCCTTCACTGCCAGATAATGCAATATTTTTTTCATATTATATCATTGGCTTTTTGTGGATTTATTCACATACAAGTGTCTCAGTTAAGCCCCGCCCCCTTTAGGGTGATCAAGCCTCCTTCATAATTTAATCCGCCAGCAAAGTAACGAAAAATGGTCAAAAGCTTCTGTGTGAGTATTCCAGAAAAGTTTTAATAAAGATCCCAAGATGGTAATGTTTGGACTCATACCAAATTACATAACAGGAAGGGGGAAAAAATATATTTTAAAAGTACCTGTATCGGAACAGAGGCCGAGGGGAACTAACTAGTGGGCGGAGCCAAAACACTCAGCCGCTTTCCAAAAAGTACTCAGTGGAAACACGCCTTATGTCACATTTTAAGGACAGAGGTGGTGGAGTATTCAGAACAATTACAACATGTGGAGTAGAAGAAGGTCCAATCTGTATTACAGTAATTATAATGATGCGTACCTCTTTGGGCAGCAGGGATATGAAGTCTCTCTGGAACTGAGGCTCGATGACCTGCATCATGTGCTTCACCTGATTGGTCTCACACCTGTCAATCAACTCGTCCAGAGCCAATAGCCTCTCAGGACCGCTCCACATCTGGAAACATAGCAGGAACAGTTTATTTAGTACAACACCTTTTGTAGAACAAGGTCACGAAGGAATTAAAATGTGAAAGTAGGACCATTAAAACAGGAAATACACTAATTTCACATTATGAAATTAATGCACATTTGCAACATTTAAAATTCTTTATTGAGCATGATAGTGTTTTGAAAGTAAAAAAAAGATTCAAAATCACATTTTATGTTGGACTAAAGGACTAAAAAAAAGACACAAAATGACCAAAAAAAGACACAAAATGACAAAAAAAAGACACAAAATGACAAAAAAGACACCAAAAGACACAAAATGACTTAAAAAAGACACAAAATGACCAAAAAAAGACACAAAATGACAAAAAAGACACCAAAAGACACAAAATGACTAAAAAAAGACACAAAATGACCAAAAAAAGACACCAAAAGACACAAAATGTCTAAAAAAAGACACAAAATTACAAAAAAAAGACACAAAATGACAAAAAAAGACACCAAAAGACACAAAATGACTTAAAAAGACACAAAATGACAAAAAAGACACAAAATGACCAAAAAAAGACACAAAATGACAAAAAAAGACACCAAAAGACACAAAATGACTTAAAAAAAACACAAAATGACCAAAAAAAGACACAAAATGACAAAAAAAGACACCAAAAGACACAAAATGACATGAAAAGAATTTAAAAATGGACAAAATAGCCCAAGACTCCATAGAGTTAAGTTGTTAACCCATTTCTTGTTCCCTGAAAAAGGCCTACTTGTATAATTCTGAAATGTACATTATTTTCCAGTTTTGGTTAAGCTTACCTTTTTTTATTTACCTCTGGCAGTTCACCACTTACCTTTGGACCCTTTCAAGCTGTTCATTTGACTTGAACTGCTTGAATTTCAATAAAAAACTGGAAAAATTGGGGTGTTCTAAAACTTTTGACCGGTAGTGTACATTGATTAATAAATAAAACATAAGCAACAACTCAGCTTTAAATACACAATATTACAAACATTAGTCAGCTGTAAAAAGGTCACAGAGTGCTGCACGGGAACATATAAATGTTTAAATAAGCAGTAAAAACAACAAATAATAAAACATAAGGAACAGCTGACCTTAAAGAACACAATATTAAAACCATTAATCAGCTGTAAAACAAAGGTCACACAGGAATAAAACGGTTTAAAAATGTAAAACTGTAAACAAGTAATAAAAAAGGATGAATGAGGAGGAAGATTTTTGAGTGTTTCTCAGAATATTTGACTGTTTGAGTGTTTTTCTGTGTGATTTATACATTAAATATCAGTTTGTGTCTGAGATGTTTCGTGTGTTTCAAAGAGTTTCCCCCCGAGCTACAACTGAGAGAACAACGCTCTTCATTTAAGTGTGTGTGTGTGTGTGTGTGTGTGTGTGTGTGTGTGTGTGTGTCTGGACTTGTATGTTTTTGTATTGGTTACATAAGAAGAGCTCGGAGGCAGCACTCCTCTCATACTCACTGTTAACGTGCAGCAGGCGGAAGATTCACACACACACTTTACTGAATGTGTGTGTGTGTGTGTGTGTGTGTGTGTGTGTGTGTGTTATCTGGGTGTAGTTTGTTCCAGCTGGTCCAGTAAAACCAGTCTGTGTCATAGAGAATGCTGGCTAACGAGTGGTGATTGGTTAGAAAGGTGTTCTGATCTGGAGCTTCTGTTTATCACAGTCAAGCTGATAACAAACGTCCCAAACATGATAAACAATTGTTTACAGTTGGTTGTTGTCATATCAGGCGTCCCAGGAATGAGGCTTTTGAACGTGTTGGTGGTTAGATGCTTGAAGTAAAGTCTGTTGAGGTGATTAACACAAGCGGAAGACATGTTGGCGTTTATTGTAAGATATAAAATGCGTTCGTAAATAATTCTACTTTTTTGTCGTTTTGTGTCTTTTTGGTAATTTTGTTTCTTTTTTGGGTCATTTTGTGTCTTTTCTGGTCATTTTGTGTCTTTTTTTTTATCATTTTGTGGTCAATTTGTGTCTTTTTTGGTCATTTTGTTTCCTTTTTTTGGTCTTTTTGTGTTGTTGTTTTTTGTCGTTTTGTGACTTTTTGGTAATTTTGTTTCTTTTTTGGGTCATTTTGTGTCTTTTCTGGTAATTTTGTGTCTTTTTTTATCATTTTGTGGTCAATTTGTGTCTTTTTTGGTCATTGTGTTTCCTTTTTTTGGTCTTTTTGTGTTGTTTTTTGTCGTTTTGTGTCTTTTTGGTAATTTTGTGTCTTTTTTGGTAATTTTGTTTTGGTTGATATAAAATGCGTTCGTAAATAATTCTACTTGTGAATTTTGACTTTTTTAACGTGTTCTTAAAAAGGCTGTTGCTAACCAGAGGCTAGATTAGACTACAGAGGTTGTCGGGGACATTAGTTTACAGAGCTGTTTATCACAATAGCCACCTTTCTTTGTGTTTCCATGGTGTATGGAAGCTGATAATGTTGATTTTTATGGTTTAAGTCTTGTGGTTTGTAGCTATAAAGATGAATTACTCGATGAATACTAAAAAGCAATTTACATGAGCTGTACAGTGTAATATCCTACTTTTATGTGGGAATTTAAAGAGTAAGGAAGCAAAAAATATTTATTTTTAAGGTTGAAATAAGCAAGTTTAGACACATCAGTCATCGTGTTGATGAATTGAGCTTGGCTTATACTATATTACATGGCAGAGAACCTGGAAAAGGAAGAGGAAGACCTAGAAAGAACTGACTCTCAAATATTACAAGTTGGACGAATATGACACCGTATAATGCAACTAGAACTGTAGAAGATCAACCAAACTGGAAAGAACTGGTGAAAAACATCATAGTGCACCTACGGCGTGTGGGGTATTTATCAACGTATAATATGTCGTAGAATAAAACGCCAACATCTCTTCAGCTCTTGTTAACCACAGACCTTATTTCAGCTTCTAACCACCAACACATGCAGAATCCTCACTGAGTTAGAGAGGAGAAGCTCCAGGATGCTAACATGCTAACTAACTTTCTGCTTTAACCCTTTGATGCACAACATGGTCTAAAGTGACCCGACAGAGTTTTTATGTTCTATATCTTTACAATAAATTATTTTCATCATTCAGTATTCCAGGTTTTCCTCAATTAGTTTGTTTTGTATCATCATCCATCCTAATTTTATGGTTTCCTTTATTCATTTTTGAATAAAATCCCTTTTTGTGTCACTACTCTTCTAATGCACAACATGGGTCAAAAATGACCCATATCCATTTTTTTTAGCTAAGTAGCTTGCTAAGCTAACTACTTAGGTAACTTCTTGGCTAAGTAGCTTGTTAAGCTAACTACTTAGCTAACTTCTTGGCTAAATAGTTAGCTTAGCAAGCTACTTAGCCATGTAGTTAGCTATGTAATAATACAAAAACTTTTTTTCTTCATAAAGTATGAGAGGCAAAATGGAAATAATTATCAGTTGTTATCAAAAACAAGATATTTAAAAAAAATCTTGGAATATTCAATCATAAAATAAGTTGATATCAAAAGATAGAGCACAGAAACACACAGCATCCATTAAATAACATGGGGAATTAATGCGGGTCATTTTTGACCCATGTTGTGCATCAAAGGGTTAAGAACTCATTCCTGTGGTGTCCTGTAAAACAAAAGTTCTGAGGTCTGGAACTGGAGTCCTGATCACTTCTATGTGTGATGATGCATCCTTTTTGAGAACTTGATGGCTTATAGTTTCAAAGTAATGATTGGACAATCAGTGCTCAGGGGGCGGGACTAATTCAGCTCATGATGCACTAAATATTGGGTAGTGAGGAAGAAACAGCTGTGTGCTGACCTGGAAGGTGTGCAGCCAGTCCTGCAGGCCGGAGGGGGGCGGGCCCGAGGTGACGCGCCGCCGCTGAGCCGAATGCCCATTGGCCAGCCGGAGGTCACCGAAGGTGGTCGGGGTGGTGGCCTGAACCAGACTGGCAGGACTGAGGACAGACAGACAGACAGGGTGTTAGCATCTGGACAGATATCTCTGGCTCTGTTTTAATCTTTTACTTTGTCTTCTGTGTTAGACATCAACAACAACTAAAGTTTGACTTTGTGTTAGGGCCGGGACTCTTAATTAATCTAATTAATGAGAGGCTTTGTAATTAATTAATCAAAATTATCGCATTTTAATCGCATATAAATATTTGACCTGAGAACAGTGAGAAGTAATTTTTTTCACATGGATTTTTAGTATACCATTGAATAACTAGAAAATTTCCTCTGGGGAAATTCTGAAAGGGCCACGGGAGCTACTGCCGGTGTGTGTACACTATGATGGGATTCTTCAGAGATTTCAAACTATGCCCTTTAACCTCAAAATGTGTGTGTGTGTGTGTGTGTGTGTGTGCGTGCGTCTGTGCGTGTGTGTGTGTGTGTGTGAGGAGTGTGCGTGCTTCGAGCGTGTGTGTGTATCTGTAACTGTAATCACATCAAATATCAAAGCAATCAACAGAATTAACTGACACCTGTTAATGTCCCGGAACATTGACAGATGGAATTTCTGTCCTCGAACAGAAAGCATTTTTGGCAAAACCATAATACCTATCATTGATCTGACTTCACTTTGAGCGTCCTGAGTTCTTCCTGAACGTCTACATATGTTTTTTTTAAGGAAAATTAAAAAATAGCTTTGTTAGAGTGATCTAAAAAAACTGTTCCATCTTCCTTTTTTCCAAAATCTTCTTGTGTTTTTAATATGGGCCAATGAGGCTGTTGGTGGTGTTGGTGGATCATCTGTGCATCCTACGCCCAAACTATAACTCTGACAGCTTTACCAGAGGATTGTGAGGGAGAAGACTAATTTTCCTACGTTTCTATGTATAAATTATTTCTGTAGAGTGGAATTTGCGGCCTGGAGCGCAGTTTTCAAATTTATTTTTTGACAGTTTTTTCTCTCCCTCTACACTCTGGTGATGATGTCACACACTCTGACACGAACATTCCGTGCAATACACACCCATTATAATCTCAGAATTTCTCCAAAAATGATCATGGTCATTGAACAGGGATTGATTAAAAAACTATATGACCTATCGAAACGTGGATTAATACACCGATACACAAGACTTGTGTCTACTGTTTAAAGTTTAAATGGAGTCTCTAGGTGAAATTATGCCGGAGAAGTAGACGTCTGAAAATCTTCAATTAATGTTCTTTTTCGCTCATTTTTTGTCGGCCGTCCCATTCATTTCAATGAAAAATTCGTATTCTGTAGAGAAAAGTAATAGCACACCGATCCCGATCAAACCGCACGTTTTGATATATAATTTGTAGCGGGACGAAATTGCGTCCAGAAGAGGAAGGAAAAAATGTGCTATGGTGATATGTGAATTCCTTGTTGCCTAGCAACACAACCATGCTCTTATGGATGCTTCCATCTGTTGGTTTTTAGTAACTAAATGTCCCATCATCCACGGGGCCAACCAAAGGTCTCATCAGCTTCTTCCTTCATGTTCACTGTGGTTTGTTGTTGTCTCAACTCATCAACGCTAGTTGGTGCTCCAGTATAATCGCTCCTCCTGAAACTCATCCAGTGAGAAATGTTCCGCGGTGCAAAAATTAGCGTGATTAAAATGCATAAATTTTTTTTACGCGTTCATTTTTGTGTAATTAATTAATCTTAATTAATGTGTTGAAGTCCCGGCCCTAGTTTGTGTCTTTAAACTGTAGTTAACAGTTGTTGGGGTTGTCCTGGTAACCAGCTAAATGAAAGGTGTGTTACCTGAGGTATCCGTTGCCTTTGCAGTGCTTCTTCCCTGAAGGGAAGGGCCGTCCGTCAGGCCCGTGGTCCAGCTTCCTCTTCATCTGGTGGGAGGAGGAAGAGACAGTGAGAGACAGTGACGCTCTTCAAAGGTGAAGCAGGAGGAAGAAATCAAACCACAGACACTAACAGACGGGTTAGCTTTGTTGTTTGGCTTTTAACAGGTTAATCCTTCCTGAACACACATCTATAGGAATGTTTTAAATTATGTCTAAATGTAATCTCGATGTGAGATGCATGATATAATGAAACTAGGCCTGTAGAGGAAATGTGAGAGAAATCTGACAAATGTTTGTGGTTTTCTGGATCAATAAAAACTGTTGTTGAGTCCACATTAGACAGTATTCTTTCACCTGATTAGCCTGGCTAACACCAGACTAATCTCAAATGAGATCTAGTCTGGAAACCAGCCGTTCATTTCTCCGTAGAGGAGGTGTGGTTTACGATCCTCCGGAGCCGTTTATTGGGCGCTACGAATGTCTATCAAAAGCGTCTGTAGGTAGCTCTTAGCCAATCAGATCAGTTATACCAGATGACGTAGTAGAGCAACAGAAATGGATGTTTACATAGCCAGACTAGCCCATCTCTACTTTGAGACTAAAGTGCTCAATTCTGCTACTGCAACGTTTTTCTGCAGCATGTTCTGGCTCTGGCTGCTCCGTAGTTTCAGCTCAGTCTACCGGCAGTGTTGGTGTGTGTGTGTGTCTGTGAGAGTGTTGCTGCTGCTTTGCTTCTCCAGTTCTCGCTTTCTGCAAGATTATTTATTTTCACGCTTTATTCCCCCTCATGTCATTCAGCCACACACATCCACTGATTTTATGGGCAATAAACAAGCTGCTGCGGGTCTCTGGGGGCTCCGCTGTCCCCCGGCTCGTAGCCAGATCACCGGCGTTACGGTAGCGCCGGTGATTAGCGGCGCTAATAGCCCCGCTACCGGTGATCTGGCTACCAGCCGGGGGACAGCGGAGCCGCCGAGAGACCTTTCGCCTTTCAACTTTCGCTCTAAACTATTTAAAACACCATCTACAGCTAAAGAGAGTTTTGCGTCTGCAGCAGCCATGTTGGATCCGTAAGAAAACTACAAAACTACAAGCTTCCGTCTACCAAGTAGTACGCGTCATCGTCTCACCGTCCCTCCCCGCTCTGTGATTGGATCCCTAAAACAGGGCTAAGAAAGCTCTCTGGTTTCCAGACTGGATGGAGGTTCGAAATGAAATTCGAGCGCGCAAGGCATTATGGGTATACCCAGGCTATCACCTGATAGAGACCTTTGTGTAATTTAGCAAGAATTTAGTGAAGAATCCCGCTAAAAATGTCACTTTCTAAGGTTTTGCTCTCATCGTTTAAAGCTATGTAGAAAAACAAGCTTCTGGTATTGGAGTTTTGTCTGATTTTGATTCATTTTTAGGGGTATTACAGCAGAATATCCCTCTCTTACTTGGGTTTTCATAGTGTAAGGAGGCAAAAATTGTCTTCTTTTTTTTCTCAGTTTGAAGCTATGTGGAGAAACAAGGATCAGATATTGATGCTTCGTCCAATATTAGTGCACCGTCTTACATTTTTGACATCTTATACACCAAAAATCGACCTACAGTTAACAGAAGCTGCATGATGTAATATCCATCTTTTACTTGTGTTTTAATGGTAAAAAGAAGCAAGAATTGATGATTTATAAGGTTTTCATTTTAGAGTTTAAAGCTATTTGAGGAAATAAGGATCAGACATTGAAGTTGCACCAAATTGTTGTCATATATTTCTGCTGTTTTATACACCGAATTTGACCAAAAATGCAGTTTAAAGCAGCTGTGCAGCTTACACTGGTTTCCATGGTGAAAAGAAGCAAGAAATGTTGATTTATAAGGTTTTCTTTTTAGAGTTTAAAGCTATTTTGAGAAACTAGGATCAGATACTGACACTTCATCCAATTTTTTTTTTTTTTTTTAATTCACTTCTTATTGAGGAATTTTTTAAACATTTTATACAGAACAAAGAACAAGAACAGTTGGGGTGGGGGGTACCAATATCACACAGCGTCATCATTTTCTCCTATCATCATTCTTTGCAGCAGTCGTTGTTAGTTAAATGACAGTTTTATATAAAATCAGAAGCTTCATCCAATTTTAATGCAGTTTTAAAAACCAAATTTGACCCAAAAATGCAACTGGGCAGTATAAAATCGCTATTTAATTTGTGGCTTCATGGTGTAAAAAAGCAAAAAATTGTCATTTTCTAAGCTTTTTTTCTTAGTCCGGCGGCTAAGGACCAGATTTGGGAATAAAGGGGACACGTCGGACAAAAGCACCAAATTTTTTCCACATGCTCTCTATCACTATAGGTTTCAATTTTTGGTAGGAGCCACTTCATCAAGATTGCAGATCGGAGATGGCAGCCATATAAAATCTATGAGAACCAGTATATCTTCTAAGCCACTTAGAAGGTCAATCTTAGTGTCAAAATATACATTTTCTGAGTCAAAGAATAATTTAAAGCTACTGAGAATATCACTAGATGATCAAATAGATATGTTCATTTTGGCCATGTATTTACATAATTATTAGATTCAGCTCAGGATTCTCTGCTGCAGCACTTGAAGCGAGTTGCCTACCAGTCTGGGTGAAAATGAACATTTCTATTTGATCAAATAATCATCTAGTGATATTCTCAACAGCTTTAAATGATTCCTTGACCCAGAAAATGTAGATTTTGACACCAAGAATGACCTTCTGAGTGGCTTGGAAGATGTATTGGTTCTCATAGACTTTATATGGGTGCCATCTCCGATCCACAATCTTGATGAAGTGGCTCCTACCAAAAATTGAAACCTATGGTGATAGAGAGCACGTGGAAAAAATTTGGTGCTTTTGTCCAGCGTGTCCCCTTTATTTAGCTAAGCTGCCTGACTATCTGTAACACTTCTGTAAAAGATGAACAAGCACCTTTGCTGATTTGAACCATTATGCACCAAAAAACCAAGGACAGATTCCTCTCATGTGACAAACTATTTGGCCATAATAAACGCTGTGGGACACATGGGGAGACATGTGTGGAGGAGATGTTTCAGACTTCCTGAGTGGATTCAGAGAGTGGGAGTTTCCTGCGGTTAAAAGGGAAAAAGGAGGCCGAGAACACGTTTGTGCAGAGACGCAGATAAACCAGAGAGAGAGAGAGTGAAAACAGCTTTCAGGTCTGAACCAGCTTCTGTCTCTTTCTCTCTCTCTCTCTCTCTCTCTGAATGAACGCAGGAATGCAGAAAATCGCAGGAATGTCGCCGGTGCAGCACTGGTCCAAAATAGAGCAGCACACACACACACACACACACACACACATTCTTGTACTTCTACCTTTGTGAGGACGTTCATTGGAACAGTGAATTCCCTAGCAAGGTTGTACTAGTTTGGGATTTTTCATTAGTTTTAGTTTTAATTTTCATTGTGAATTTTGTGTCTTTTTTTGGTAATTTTGTGTCTTTTTATAGTTATTTTGTCTTTTTTTAATCATTTTGTGGCCAATTTGTGTCTTTTTTAGTCATTTTGTGTCTTTTTATAGTTATTTTGTGTCTTTTTATAGTTATTTTGTGTCTTTTTTGGTCATTTTGTGTCTTTTTTTGGTCATTTTGTTTCTTCTTTTAGTCATTTTGTGT
This sequence comes from Centropristis striata, assembly GCF_030273125.1. NCBI lineage: Eukaryota > Metazoa > Chordata > Actinopteri > Perciformes > Serranidae > Centropristis > Centropristis striata. The sequence goes on from NC_081533.1 coordinate 33,965,310, forward strand.
CTTTTTTTGGTCATTTTGTTTCTTTTTTGTCATTTTGTGTCTTTTTATAGTTATTTTGTGTCTTTTTATAGTTATTTTGTGTCTTTTTTTTTATCATTTTGTGGCCAATTTGTGTCTTTTTTTAGTCATTTTGTGTCTTTGCATAGTTATTTTGTGTCTTTTTTTGGTCATTTTGTGTCTTTTTTTACACACTGTGTCTCTTTTTAGTCATTTTGTGTCTTCTTTTGGTCATTTTGTTTCTTTTTTTGGTCATTCGTGTCTTTTTTGGCCATTAGTGCCTTTTATTGGTCATTTTGTGTCTTTTTTTGTCAATTTGTGTCTTTTTTTGTCAATTTGTGTCTTTTTTTGGTCATTTTCTGTCTTTTTTTGGTCATTTTGTTTCTTTTTTGGGTGATCTGAACTGTGCGTGTGAGATTGTGTTCAGTGAGTGGGGGTCACGGACAACATGCCTGTTAAATTGGGGGTCGCGACTCAAAAAGGTTGAGAACTACTGGCCTATAGGAATGTTTTAAATGATGTCTAAATGTAATCTCGATATGAGATGCATGATATAATGAAACAATGCCTGTGGAGGAAATGTGAGAGAAATCTGACAAATGTTTGTGGTTTTTTATTGTTTGTCATGCTCAAACGAAAGGTTTTCAAGAAACCATAAGAAAGAAACTGGAATTTTTTCGGCTTAAGACACGCGTCAACTACATCCTCACGCTCCATAATTGAAGTGTGCGTTTAGAAAGTAGAACTAGACGGAGCCACGCTAAAACACCTAAAGATGAATATTTCACTGCAACGCACTGCTGTAATTTCTGCTTTTTTTTTTCAAACTCTGAAAACTAAACTCATAATCTGCTTTTCATTTTTTGGACTCCTTCTTTCTCCCCCCTCCTCCATGTCGCTGGCTTTCCCTAACAGATGTCGCGTCTGTGTGGATTTCATTAAGCCCCAAAGAGAAAAACTTCACTTGAGGATGAAAAACAGCTAAAATGTGTTTGCTGTTAAAACCAGAAGACTTCGGCTGTGATGTGCCACATCTGTGTTTTTATGTCAAATCTCTACATTCTGCCGATATAATGATTAACTCTATGACACTTAAAAGCAGGGGTCTCAAACTCAAATTACCTGGGGGCCGCTGGAGGCATTATCAAAATGACCAAAATATAACACAAAATTACTAAAAAAGACACAAAATGACAAAAAAAGACACAAAATGACAAAAAAAAAGACACAAAATGACAAAAAAAGACAAAAAAAGACACAAAATTACAAAAAAAAAGACACAAAATGACTAAAAAAGACACAAAATGACAAAAAAAAGACACAAAATTACTAAAAAAAAGACACAAAAAGACAAAAAAAGACACAAAATTACTAAAAAAAGACACAAAATGACAAAAAAAAGACACAAAAGTACTAAAAAAAGACACAAAATGACAAAAAAAGACACAAAATGACTAAAAAAAGACACAAAATAACAAAAAAAGACACAAAATGTCAGAAAAAAACACAAAATTACTTTAAAAAAAAAACACAAAAATGACAAAAGAGACACAAAATGACCAACAAAATACACAGAATTACCAAAAAAGAAAGAAGAAAACTAAATTACTTAAAAAAGAACCAAAATGGCCAAAAAAAGACACAAGATTACAAAAAAGGGCACAAAATTATTTAAAAAAGACACAAAATTGTTTAAAAAAGACACAAAATTATTAAAAAAGACACAATTATCAAAAAAGACACAATTATTTAAAAAAAAGACACAAAATGACAAAAAAAGACACAAAATTACTAAAAAAAAGACACAAAATAACAAAAAAAGACACAAAATGTCAGAAAAAAACACAAAATTACTTTAAAAAAATACAAAAATGACAAAAGAGACACAAAATGACCAACAAAATACACAGAATTACCAAAAAAGAAAGAAGAAAACTAAATTACTTAAAAAAGAACCAAAATGGCCAAAAAAAGACACAGAATTACCAAAAAAAGGGCACAAAATTATTCAAAAAGACACAAAATTGTTTAAAAAAGACACAAAATTACTAAAAAAGACACAAAATTATTTTAAAAAGTAATTAAAGGGACCTTCCACACACAACACGGTAAAGTGCCATTCATATAAACTCACATTAAACTTTCATATCAAGGTGGGGGCCACAAAATATCATTATGAGGGCCACAATTGGCCCGCGGGCCGCCAGTTTGAGACCCATGTAAAAGAGCTTATTGTACCTTTTGAAGCCATCTCATCTCTACAGTGTCATTCTGACAGGATTAACTCATAATTCCCTTCTTTAATCTGTATTTTTACTATGAAAAAGGTTTTATTTCTGCTGTTTGTAACTCTGAACAAGCAAACAAGCATTAGATACGACAGTTTAGCCTGATTTTAGCTCATTTTTGCTGTATTATACACTACACTGGAGCCAAACACTTGGAAAATTTGTGTTTCCACAGTGTGGCAAAGCAAATAAAACTGATTTCTATGGTTTTTATTGTGTGGTTTGTGGCTGTAAAGATCAATTACACACAGGGAACTAAAGTTTTGTCTGATTTTTATATCGTATTTGAGTTTTCAGCAGCTGTGCAGCACAATATACATCTTTTACTTGTGTTTTCATGATGTAAGGAAGATAAAATGTGGATTTCTAGTAGTTTCTAGGTTTAAGTCTTGTGATTTGTAGCTGTAAAGATGAAATATACGATGGATTCTGAATAATTTACACACATTTTGGCAGTTTAATACATAATATATGACCAAACCATAGAGTTTAGCATAATAGCCATCTTTCTTTGTGTTTCATGATGTAAGGAAGCTGATAATGTTGATTTTTTATGGTTTAAGTCTTGTGGTTTGTAGCTGAAAGATGAATTACTAAACACAAAGATTTCTGCTGTTTTATGCTCTGTGTTTGACCCCAAAAAAGCAATTTACATAAGCTCTACAGTATTATATCCTACTTTTGTGTGCTTTTTTTTACAGTGTAAGGAAGAAAAAAAATATTTACAGATTACAACTGTATAGATCAACATGCATATTGAGGTTTTTACTGTTTTCTACACCATATTTGACCCAAATAATGCAGTTTCCAGGAGCTGTACAGTGTAATATTGTACTTTTATGTGTTTTCACAGTGCAAGGAAGCAATTTAATCTGCTTAAATCTTTATTTCTAAAGTTGTGTGCTTGGCATTTGGAAAGGTGGCAATGCATCCTGAAGTTTAGGTTGACTTTGATGTATTTATATTGAATTTTATCTCCTTTAAGCACAAATTTAATTTTTTTAATCGAAAATAAAGCAGTTTACAGCAGCTGAACTGTGTAATATTATACTTTTATGTGTTTTGTACTCTAGAAGGAAGCAAAAAAATATATTTTAAGGTCGTGTGGTTTGCAATTTAATGCCTTTTTTATTCAATTTTATCTCCTTTAAGCACATTTTTTTTTAATCGAAAATAAAGCAGTTTACAGCAGCTGACCTGTGTAATAATATACTTTTATGTGTTTTGTACTCTGGAAGGAAGCAAAAAATATATATTTTAAGGTTGTGTGGTTTGCAATTTAATGCCTTTTTTATTCAATTTTATCTCCTTTACGCACTATTTTTTTTAATCCAAAATTTCAAAATGTGCAGTTTCCAGCAGCTGTTGAGAGATAAATATCAGATACTCAGGCTATGTTTAATTTTTACTGTGTAATAATATACTTTTATGTGTTTTGTACTCTGGAAGGAAGCAAAAAAATATATTTTAAAGGTCGTGTGGTTTGCAATTTAATGCCTTTTTTATTCAAATTTATCTCCTTTAAGCACAATTTTAATTTTTTAAATCGAAAATAAAGCAGTTTACAGCAGATGAACTGTGTAATATTATACTTTTATGTGTTTTGTACTCTGGAAGGAAGCAAAAAAATATATTTTAAGGTTGTGTGGTTTGCAATTTAATGCCTTTTTTTAATCAATTTTATCTCCTTTACGCACTATTTTTTTAAATCCAAAATAATGCAGTTTCCAGCAGCTGTTAGGGGAGATAAATATGCTTGATTTTTACTTATTTGCACTTTTATTCCACTATAATAAACAACATTTCGCCACAAAAGCAGGATTCAACCCTCCAACAATGCCTTGCTCGTTGGTTCGGTGTGTTTAAAGTCCAGACACACACACAGACAGCTGATCAATAATCAATAATCAGATCTAAGAGGGTAGAGATAGAGAGGACACAGGGTGAGTAGTGTCTCTCTGCCGGTTCCGCAGTGGTCCACACACACACACACACACACACACACACACACACACACACACACAAACCACACACATGCACGCGCGCACACACACACTGACACACTGTGCACGCGCCACCGAGGCATTCCGCTGTCAGAGAAACGCCTTGTCATCCCGGTGTGCCCCGCAGCCTGACAACCTTCACACCCCGCACCACAGCCTCATATACCGCACCGACAGCACCGATCGGCCCGCAGCTGCACGCACCGGCCGATCGATCGGCCGATAATCAATACTCACTTTGTAGAAGATGAGCTTCAAGGTGCCGTAGAACCCCATGGCTGCCCCGGTAGGTGCGAGCCTCCCTCCCGGAGAGCGAAACACAAAGATATATAAACTAAAAAAACACTAATTCACAGCGATTAGATCCCAAAGATGGATATCCGAGGATTGGAAGGCGTGACGTCAAAAATCCATCCGGTGAATCGGCGAGAAGTGATCGATCAGGTAGAGGCGATCAGTCCGAGTGGAGCTCGTGCTGCTGCTGCTTCACATTCACTGGAGAGGACCGTCTCTCTCTCTCTCTCTCTCTCTGTCTCTCTCTCTCTCTCTCTCTCTCTCCACAGGAACACGCAGGGACATGCCTCTCTCTGCCTCGTGAGAGAGACAGGGGTGGAGCCGCGTGCGGCATGTATGTGTATGTGTGTGTGTGTGTGTGTGTGTGTGTGTGTGTTCAGAACGTTCTGATTTGGAATTCTGTGAAAATGTATCTAATTTCGTGATTCACGGAGTTCTAGAACGCCTGACGTCACAATCAGCCTTGAAGTTGCAGCAGTGGAACGAGTGGAACACAGAGTTCTGGTGCTCCTTTGATCTCTATGAACAGTTGAAATAGATGTTGTGTTCTACTCCTGTGTGTGCTATCAGTGGCAGAATGCATTCTACCTAAAGATGGTGTACGCAACGTGTGTCTCCCCCTGCTGGCAGTAAGAGTCACTACACCAACAAATGGTGCACCTCATAAAGCACACTGCGCTCAGTCAGCCTCCACTTGTTTTCCCGGTGCGTGAGCTGTGTTTCCACGATAGTCGAATACAAAATAAATTAATATAAATAAAAAAAAATATATATATAAAATCACATAAAGTTACCTGTGTGTGTGTGTGTGTGTGTGTGCACGTGTGTGTTTGAAGCATATGTATGCATGTGTGAGGAGTGTGCGCTCTTACGTGCATGTGTGTGTGTGTGTGTTTCTGTAACTGTAATCACATCAAAGATCAAAGCAATCAACAGAATTAACTGACACCTGTTCCGGCTCAGTGACAGCAGAGGTGGACAGACTGAAATTTCTGGCCTCGAACAGAAAGCATTTTTGGCAAAACCATAATACCTATCATTGATCCGACTTCACTTTGAGCGTCCTGAGTTCTTCCTGAACGTCTACATATGATTTTTTTTAAGAAAAATGAAAAAATAGCTTTGTTAGAGCGATCTACAAAAACTGTTAAATGTTCCTTTTTCTGAAATCTCCCTGCGTTTTTAATATGGGAGCCAATGAGGCTGTTGGTGGTGTTGGTGGATCATCTGTGCGTCCTACGCCCAAACTATAACTCTGACAGCTTTACCAGAGGATTGTGAGGGAGAAGACTAATTTTCCTACGTTTCTATGTATAAATTATTTCTGTAGAGTGAAATTTGCGGCCTGGAGCGCAGTTTTCAAATTTATTTTTTGACAGTTTTTTCTCTCCCTCTACACTCTGGCGATGATGTCACACACTGTGACACGAACATTCCGTGCAATACACACCCATTATAATCTCAGAATTTCTCCAAAAATGATCATGGTCATTGAACAGGGATTGATAAAAAACTATATGACCTATCGAAACGTGGATTAATACACCGATACACAAGACTTGTGTCTACTGTTTAAAGTTTAAATGGAGTCTCTAGGTGAAATTATGCCGGAGGAGTAGACGTTTAAAAATCTCCAATTATTGTTCTTTTTCGCACATTTTTTGTCGGCCGTCCCATTCATTTCAATACAAAATTTTGGGCAGTTTTTCGCGACTTATGTCGCAAAAAATTCATATTCTGTAGAGGAAAGTAATAGCACACCGATCCCGATCAAACCGCACGTTTTGATATATAATTTGTCCTGCAACTCTTCAAGTTGTAGGACTAGTAGCGGGACGAAATTACGTCCGGAAGAGGAATAAGAAGAAATCCACAGTATAACAGTAGTGCTTGGTGCGATTGCCCCGAGGCCCTAATAAAAAGCCACCAAAGTTATGACGGTGTATCCCGAGGGGATCATGAGCCACATTTCAAAACAATCCTTCCACTAATAATCAAGATGTTTCAGTCTGAAGGGAAGTGTTGGAGCGCCACACAGACCAACACCACCAGACAGACCAGAAGCATTATTGAAACGTGCCCAGCAGGAGGTTGTTGCAGGTCGCAGCTTTCTCACAGCTGATTGACCCGAAAGGTCGTCACACTGAAACCCCCACCGGCACACACACACACACACACACACACACACACACACACACACACACACACACACACACACACACACACACACACACACACACACACACAGAATAAGAATGTGCTGGGGGTAATTTAGGAGGTCAAACCTTCACCCAGAGCCTGGAGAGACAAAACACACCCCTCCTCCTTCACCTCCCTCACCTGTTCAGCCTCCTCCTGCTCTTGTTGTTTTCTATCCTTCTGCATCTCAACACAAAACTTTTGCCTTTACCTCATATCATTTTAATAATATAATCACAGCAACACATAAAAAGAAGCCAGGAGGAAGGAGGATGCATAAAGTTAAGTGTGCAGGAAAGCAGAACCACCTGTAGAGAGTGATGTAATGCTATGCGACGGCCCTGCAGCCAGTCGTGTGTGTTGACGTTGAGTCAGACAGGTGTTTCTAATATTTAGTTTCCCAATGACGGCAAACCGTATGTTCAAAACCCCTTCCAGCACAGTTTGTTCCCATCCCTGAACGTCAGCCTGATTCACCCTGGCTGATCATCACCTGCACACCTCAGGTGATACGTCTGTATTTCATTGACATTTAAACACCAAATCCAGAATCCAGACGGCTGTCTCCAAATATAAAACATATCAGGAAGTTTTTGTACCGGGGCTGACTGAACACAAAACTTTTCTGCACTGCAAAAAAGCCAACTTGTATTATTTGGCCTAAAACAGTGATTTCAGTTGGTAAAACTTGGAAATATAAATGATTGACATTTAGGGCAATAATGTAAGTTAGCACAACAAAGGAAGCCAGTTGTCTGCTCAAAAACAAGTTGGTGAGTTGTTGTTACTTATATCTTTAAGTTGGGGTTCACAACAAGGGACAATAGTTCTGATAACTCTTATTTCTTTGTTGGGAAATGCGGTCATTCGCGAAAGCTAGCGGCTAACTGATGCTAGCGGCGCTGCTTGTTACAGCTATAAGAGTATCCATTAGCGTATCAATGCTAATTCAAAATTAATAAAAGCATAAGAGGAAACTGTTTCTGAACAGTAAAACCAGGACAATGCCGTTTTTCAAAATAAAAGTCCCAAAACAACTATATCTTTGTAGTTTAGAAGAATAAAAACCTGAGAGGTACTTCTGTTTGAAAAAGAAGCCCAGGACAAGGCTGTTTTTCAAAGTAAAAGCCCCACAAAGTAACTATATATTTGTAGTTTGTTTGGGAGGCAAATAGCAAAAATATTTCCTGCAGGTAAAAACTTCCCACAGCAGCCATCAATCATCCAACCCCCGAGGCTCCATCCACCCCCTCAATCAGCCTCATCAGGGCTCAGTTGACCTTTGACCTCTGGAGGTGTTAATCTGTTAATCTCATATCAGTTTCCACCAATGATCAATTCCATAATGACTCCTTCAGAACGGGTTTGTGCAGGTTTTTTAGAGTAAAATTCAAGCACTTTTTAAGGTCCCGAAAGCAGAAATGTCCAGAATTTGCATTTATCATCACATCTAAGAGGTTACCATAAATAAACAGTGGGGGAAAAGTATTCACATCCCAAATTTAAGTAAAAGTACTGTGAAATACTCTGGACACAAAGATAAATTAATACTTTAGCTGGGAAAACACTGAAAGCAAGCGGAAACAGACGATTAGTCATGTGAGTTAAATGTTTGCTAAGTTCACCAAGACGTCTCTGTATCCCATCTAGTCTTATTCTACTGATAAAACTTTTTACTTTCTCAAACTTTCTTGCTGAAATAAATGTGTCGTTTCTATTCAGCTTTTTAAAAGCAATACTTCAAAATGCGCATAAAAATAAGTGAATAGACACACGGCTACTGATTCTTTGGACACTGTACGAAGTTCATACATACATACACTACTGGTCAAAAGTTTTAGAACACACCAACTTTTCCAGAATTAAATTGAAAATGATGCAGTTTAATGTCTCAGTGTACTCTGAAATTAATGCACATTTGCAACATTTAAAATTATTTATTGAGCATGATAGTGTTTTGAAAATAAAAAAAAGATTCAAAACTACATTTTATGTTGGACTAAAGGACTAAAAAAAGACACAAAATGACCACAAAAAGACACAAAATAACAAAAAAAAGACACAAAATGACAAAAAATGACTAAAAAAAGACACAAAATGACTAAAAAAAAGACACAAAATGACTAAAAAAAGACACAAAATGACCAAAAAAAGACACAAAATGACTAAAAAAAGACACAAAATGACTAAAAAAAGACACAAAATGACTTACAAAGACATGAAAAGAATTCAAAAATGGACAAAATAGCCCAAGACTCCATAGAGTTAAGTTGTTAACCCATTTCTTGTTCCCTGAAAAAGGCCTACTTGTATAATACTGAAATGTACATTATTTTCCAGTTTTGGTTAAGCTTACCTTTTTTTATTTACCTCTGGCAGTTCACCACTTACCTTTGGACCCTTTCAAGCTGTTCATTTGACTTGAACTGCTTGAATTTCAATAAAAAACTGGAAAAATTGGGCTGTTCTAAAACTTTTGACCGGTAGTGTACAAAACGTCTTTCTTCTGTTTTTGATTTCTCCATCCTTCCATTTCTTGCTGTTATGTCTGTTACTAATTTCTGTCTCTTTCTTTTGCCTCTTCCATCCCACATAAATCTAAATTCTCCCTCTTTCTGCTTCCAATTTACATCTTTTCTCCTCCACTCCCGAGTTTTCTCCTCATATTTCAGTTCAAACAGGCTGGTTAAAGAAAGAAAAACACTTTTGATTGTTATAGCGACCGCAATTAAATTAACAAAACCACAGTTTAGAAATACTCTATTTTATACTATATTTTACAAGTAAAAACTGCATTCAAAATCTTACTCAAGCAGAAATACATACAAGTATTAGCATCAAAATACACTGAAGGTACCAAAAGTAAAAGTACTCATTATGCATATTGGACTATTTCAGAATAATATATTTATATTATTAACTGACAATAATAAATTATGCATTAATGTGTTCTCAATTAAATGTGGCAGCTTGTAAAAGTTGAGCTCATTTTAATTACTTTATATACAACTGGGTAGTTTAATCTGTAATAATATATTTTCAAAGTAAAGCCCCACACAGTAACAATATGTCAGTGGTTTAATAGAATAAAAGCATAAGAGGAAACTGTTTCTGAACAGTAAAACCAGGACAATACCGTTTTTCAAAATAAAAGCCCCCAAAATAACTATATCCTTGTAGTTTACTAAAATAAAAGCCTGAGAGGTACTTCTGTTTGAAAAAGAAGCCCAGGACAAGGCTGTTTTTCAAAGTAAAAGCCCCACAAAGTAACTATATATTCGTAGTTTACTAGAATAAAAACCTGAGAGTATTTTGTTTCACCAGGAAAGCCAAGACAAGCTGTTTTTCAAAGTAAAAGCTAGATAGATAGAAGATAACTTTTTTTTATCTTTGTAGTTTAGTAGAATAAAAGCCTGAGCGGTATCTGTGGCTATACATAAAAAGAAAAGGATTTTCTTTCCAAGTAAAAGCCCCAAAAAGTAATTATATCTTCATAGTAGAATAAAAGCCTGAGAGTAACTGTGTTGAACAGGAAACCCAGGACGAGGCCTTTTTAAAATAAAAAAAACAAACCCTCAAAATAACTATACCAACCATAACTGATACCATACCATACTATACCATACCATACCATAACTGACCATGTTTGAACAGTAAAGCCAGGACAAGGCTGTTTTTCCAAAGTAAAAGCCCCACAAATTGACTATATCTTTGTAGTTTAGAAGAATAAAAGCCTGAGAATGTAACTTTGTGGCTTTTTTTCAAAATAAACCCCCTCAAAATAACTATATATTTTATTATATTTTTATACTATATATGTATCTGTGGCTTTAGAGGAAAAGACAAGAGTGTTTTTCAAAGTTAAAGCCTCACAAAGTAACTATATCCAAGTAGTTTCATAGAATAAAAGCCTGGGAGGTCACTGTGTTTGAACAGGAAACCCAGGACACGGCTGTTTGTCAAAATAAAAGCACCATCTCTGTAGTTTACGAGAATAAAAGCCTGAGCAGTATCTGTGTTTGAACAGGAAACCCTGGACAAGGGTATTTTTCAGAGTAAGAGCCACACAGAGGAACAATATCTTAGTAGTTTACTAGAATAAAAGCCTGAGGTAACTGTGTTTGAACAGGACACCCAGAACAATGCTGTTTTTCAAAATAAAAGCCTCCCAAACGTAACTATCTTTGTAGTTTAGTAGAGTAAAAAACTGAGTAGTATCTGTGGCTTAACAGGAAAAGACAATGCTGTTTTTCAAAGTTAAAGCCTCACAAAGTAACTATATCCAAGTAGTTTCATAGAATAAAAGCCTGGGAGGTCACTGTGTTTGAACAGGAAACCCAGGACACGGCTGTATGTCAAAATAAAAGCACCATCGATGTAGTTTAAGAGAATAAAAGCCTGAGCAGTATCTGTGTTTGAACAGGAAACCCTGGACAAGGCTAGTTTTCAGAGTAAGAGCCCCACAGAAGAACAATATCTTAGTAGTTTACTAGAATAAAAGCCTGAGGTAACTGTGTTTGAACAGGAAACCCAGGACACGGCTGTTTGTCAAAATAAAAGCACCATCGCTGTAGTTCAAGAGAATAAAAGCCTGAGCAGTATCTGTGTTTGAACAGGAAACCCAGGACAATGCTGTTTTTCAAAATAAAAGCCTCCCAAAAGTAACTCTATCTTTGTAGTTAGTAGAATAAAAGCCTGAGTGGTATCTGTGGCTTAACAGGAAAAGACAAGGCTGTTTTTCAAAGTTAAAGTCTGAGAGGCAACTATATCCAAGTTGTTTCATAAAATAAAAGCCTGACAGGTAACTATGTTTGAACAGGAAAGTTTCTGCAGTAATTTTGAAATTAATCAATTATATCTTATAGTAAAATATGAAAATATTCAAGTAAAGTGACCCAAATATATTTAATTAGTCACTTTCCACCAGTGGCAGCCATGAAAATATATATTTCTTATGATTGTAGGTGAGTTGTAGTTAAGAAAACACGTTCAAGTTTTCTCTGCTGCCCTTTTCTCTTTTAAAACTCTCTCTTCTTCTGTGGTATGCAGAGCCTCCGACGGCCTTGTAAAACCTGAAACTGGTGTGTGTTCTGCATTAAGACAGCTGACTCCTTCCCACACTTGGACAGCGTGTGTGTGTGTGTGTGTGTGTGTGTGTGTGTGTGTGTGTGTGTGTGAGTCCAATCAGAGAATGAATAAGGTCTTATAGTGTGTGTGTGTGTGTGTGTGTGTGTGTGTGTGTGTGTTATTTTTGTGTGTTTCATGCTCGGAGCTAACTACTGTCAGACTGGAAACAGAGGAAACCACTTCAAAGACACAGGCAGATGTGGCCTCTGTTTGTAGTGTGTGTGTGTGTGTGTGTGTGTGTGTGTGTGCTTTAGCTAGCTGGATTAGCCTACAAGTGTGTGAAGAATCAATAAA